>NW_027478065.1:0-34542 GCF_051020955.1 Megalopta genalis
TGCATTTGATACTATATCACTTACATCGCCAGTATCTGAAGATAAATCGTTTTGTTTCTCATGATTTTGAAGCTGACATCAAATGCGCATTGATTTGAAGGTAAATTATAAGTTTCGCATGGATTTGAAACTAACGCGATTGTTTCGCATGCAGTTGAAGCTAAATCATGTTTTTCACAAGTATCTGAATCTAAATCATTTGTTTCGCATGGATTTGAAGCTAAGCCTTCTACTTCGCATTGATTTGAAACCAAATCATGTGTTTCGCTTGGATTTGAAGCTAACTCGTTTGTTTCGCCTGCATTTGAAGCTATATCAATTATATTCGCAACTATTTGAAGCTAAGACATTTGTTTCGCATGGATATGAAGCTAAGCCATCTACTTCGCATTGATTTGAAGCTAAATCGTGTGTTTCTCTTGGATTTTAAACTAACTCGTTTGTTTCGCATGCAGTTAAAGCTAAATCATGTTTATCACAAGTATCTGAAGCTAACCACTTGTTTCGCAAGCATATGAAGCTAAACCATGTGCTTCGCATTGATTTGAAGCTAAATCATGTGTTCCGCATGGATTTGAAGCTAACTCGTTTGTTTTGCCTACATTTGAAGGTATATCGTTTATATCGCAAGTATTTGAAGCTAAATCATTTGTTTCGTATGAATTTTAAGCTAAATCATGTGTTTCGCATGGAATTGAAGCTACCTGGTTTTTTTCCCCTGCATTTGAAGCTATACCATTTACGTCGCAAGTATTTGAAGCTAAATCATTTGTTTCGCATGGATTTGAAGTTAATCCATCTACTTTGCATTAATTTGAAGGTAAATCATGTGTTTCGTATGGATTTGAAGCTAACTCGTTTGTTTCGCCTGCATTTGAAGCTATATCATTTAATCGCAAGTATGTGAAGCTAAATAACCTGTTTCGCATGAATTTTATGCTAAATCATGTGTTTCGCATGGAATTGAAGCTGACTGGTTTGTTTCGCCTGCATTTGAAGCTAGTTCACTTGTATCGCAAGTATTTGAAGCTAAATCATTTGTTTCGCATGGATTTGAAGTTAAGCCATCTATTTCGCATTGATTTGAAACTAAAGCATGTGTTTCGCTTGGATTTGAAGCTAACACGTTTGTTTCGCCCGAATTTGAAGCTATATCATTTAATCGCAAGTATGTGAAGCTAAATAATCTGTTTCGCATGAATCTTAAGCTAAATCATGTGTTTCGCATGGAATTGAAGCTACCTGGTTTGTTTCGCCTGCATTTGAAGCTAGTTCACTTGTATCGCAAGTATTTGAAGCTAAATCATTTGTTTCGTATGAATTTTAAGCTAAATCATGTGTTTCGCATGGAATTGAAGCTACCTGGTTTGTTTCGCCTGCATTTGAAGCTATATCATTTACGTCGCAAGTATTTGAAGCTAAATCATATGTTTCGCAGGGATTTGAAGTTAAGCCATCTACTTCGCATTGATTTGAAACTAAATCATGTGTTTCGCTTGGATTTGAAGCTAACTCGTTTGTTTCGCCTGCATTTGTAGCTATATCAATTATATTCGCAACTATTTGAAGCTAAGACATTTGTTTCGCATGGATAAGAAGCTACGCCATCTCCTTCGCATTGATTTAAAGCTAAATCTTGTGTCTCGCTTGGTTTCAAAGCTAACCCGTTTGTTTCGCATGCGGTTGAAGCTAAATCATGTTTATCACAAGTATCTGAATCTAAACCATTTGTTTCGCAAGAATATGAAGCTAAACCACGTGTTCCGCATGAATTTGACGCTAAATTATGTCTTTCGCATAGACTTGAAGCTAACTCGTTTGTTTCGCCTTCATTTGAAGCTATATCACTTCTATCGCAGGTATTTGAAGCTAAATCATTCGTATGGCATCGATTTGAAGCTAAGCCTTCTACTTCGCATTGATTTGAAGCTAAATCTTGTGTTCCGCATGGATCTGAAGCTAACTCGTTTGTTTTGCCTGCATTTGATGTTATATCATTTATAACGCAAGTATTTGAAGATAAATCATTTGTTTCGCAAGTATTTGAAGAAATATCATTTGTTTCGCATGGATTGAAGCTACCTCGTTTGCTTCGCCTGCAGTTGAACCTATATCACTTATATCGCAAGTATTTGAAGCTAAATCATTTGTTCCGCATGGATTTGAAGCTACGCCTTCTACTTCGCATTGATTTTTAGCTAAATCATGTGTTTCGCATGGATTTGATGCTAACTCGTTTGTTTCGCATGCATTTGAAGCTTATCACTTATATTCGCAACTTTTTGGAGCTAAGACATTTGTTTCGCATGGATAAGAAGCTACGCCATCTCCCTTCGCATTGATTTAAAGCTAAATCATGTGTCTCGCTTGGTTTTAAAGCTAACCGTTTGTTTCGCATGCGGTTGAAGCTAAATCATGTTTATCACAATTATATGAAGCTAAACCATTTGTTTCGCAAGAATATGAAGCGAAACCATGTGTTTCGCTTGGATTTGAAGCTAAATCATGTATTTCCCATGGATTTGAAACTAACTCGTTTGTTTCGCCTGCATTTGATGATATATCACTTCTATCGCAGGTATTTGAAACTAAACCATTTGTTTCGCAAGAATATGAAGCTAAACCATGTGTTTCGCTTGGATTAGAAGCTAAATCGTGTGTTTCGCTTGGATTTTAAACTAAATCGTTTGTTTCGCATGCGGTTGAAGCTAAATCATGTTTATCACAAGTATATGAAACTAAACCATTCGTTTCGCAAGAATATGAAGCTAAACCATGTGTTTCGCTTGGATTAGAAGCTAAATCGTGTGTTTCGCTTGGATTTTAAACTAAATCGTTTGTTTCGCATGCAGTTGAAGCTAAATCATGTTCATCACAAGTATCTGAAGCTAAACCACTTGTTTCGCAAGTATATGAAGTTAAACCATGTGCTTCGCATTGATTTGAAGCTAAATCTTGTGTTCCGCATGGATCTGAAGCTAACTCGTTTGTTTTGCCTGCATTTGATGTTATATCATTTATAACGCAAGTATTTGAAGCTAAATCATTTGTTTCGCAAGTATTTGAAGAAATATCATTTGTTTCGCATGGATTTGAAGCTACCTCGTTTGTTTCGCCTGCAGTTGAATCTATATCACTTATGTCGCAAGTATTTGAAGCTAAATCATTTGTTCCGCATGGATTTGAAGCTACGCCTTCTACTTTACATTGAGCTTTAGCTAAATCATGTGTTTCGCATGGATTTGATGCTAACTCGCTTGTTTCGCATGCATTTGAAGCTAAATCATGTTTATCACAAGTATCTGAAACTAAACCATTTGTTTCGCAAGAATACGAAGCTAAACACGTGTTTCGCATTAATTTGAAGTCAAATCATGTGTTTTGCATGGATTTGTATCTAGCTCGTTTGTTTCGCCTGCAGTTGACTCTATATCACTTATATCAACAAGTATTTGAACATAAATCATTGATTCCGCATGGATTTGAAGCTAAGCCTTCTACTTCGCATTGATTTGAAACCAAATCATGTGTTTCGCTTGGATTTGAAGCTAACTCGTTCATTTCGCCTGGATTTGAAGCTTTATCAATTATATCGTAAGTATTTGAAGCTAAACGATTTGTGCCGCATGGCTTTGAGGATAAGACTTCTACCTCGCATTAATTCGAAGGTAAATCATGTGTTTCGCTTGGATTTGAAGCTAACTCGTTTGTTTCGCCTGCATTTGAAGCTATATCATTTATATCGCAAGTATGTGGAACTAAATCATTTGTTTCGCATGGATTTGAAGCTAAGCCTTCTTCTTCGCATTGATTTGAAACTAAATCATATGTTTCGCAGGGATTTGAAGTTAAGCCATCTACTTCGCAATGATTTGAAACTAAATCATGTGTTTCGCTTGGATTTGAAGCTAACTCGTTTGTTTCGCCTGCATTTGAAGCTATATCAATTATATTCGCAACTATTTGAAGCTAAGACATTTGTTTCGCATGGATATGAAGCTAAGCCATCTACTTCGCATTGATTTGAAGCTAAATCGTGTGTTTCTCTTGGATTTTAAACTAACTCGTTTGTTTCGCATGCAGTTAAAGCTAAATCATGTTTATCACAAGTATCTGAAGCTAAACCACTTGTTTCGCAAGCATATGAAGCTAAACCATGTGCTTCGCATTGATTTGAAGCTAAATCATGTGTTCCGCATGGATTTGAAGCTAACTCGTTTGTTTTGCCTACATTTGAAGGTATATCGTTTATATCGCAAGTATTTGAAGCTAAATCATTTGTTTCGTATGAATTTTAAGCTAAATCAGTGTGTTTCGCATGGAATTGAAGCTACCTGGTTTTTTTCCCCTGCATTTGAAGCTATACCATTTACGTCGCAAGTATTTGAAGCTAAATCATTTGTTTCGCATGGATTTGAAGTTAAGCCATCTACTTTGCATTAATTTGAAGGTAAATCATGTGTTTCGTATGGATTTGAAGCTAACTCGTTTGTTTCGCCTGCATTTGAAGCTATATCATTTAATCGCAAGTATGTGAAGCTAAATAACCTGTTTCGCATGAATTTTAAGCTAAATCATGTGTTTCGCATGGAATTGAAGCTGACTGGTTTGTTTCGCCTGCATTTGAAGCTAGTTCACTTGTATCGCAAGTATTTGAAGCTAATCATTTGTTTCGCATGGATTTGAAGTTAAGCCATCTATTTCGCATTGATTTGAAACTAAAGCATGTGTTTCGCTTGGATTTGAAGCTAACACGTTTGTTTCGCCCAAATTTGAAGCTATATCATTTAATCGCAAGTATGTGAAGCTAAATAATCTGTTTCGCATGAATCTTAAGCTAAATCATGTGTTTCGCATGGAATTGAAGCTACCTGGTTTGTTTCGCCTGCATTTGAAGCTAGTTCACTTGTATCGCAAGTATTTGAAGCTAAATCATTTGTTTCGTATGAATTTTAAGCTAAATCATGTGTTTCGCATGGAATTGAAGCTACCTGGTTTGTTTCGCCTGCATTTGAAGCTATATCATTTACGTCGCAAGTATTTGAAGCTAAATCATATGTTTCGCAGGGATTTGAAGTTAAGCCATCTACTTCGCATTGATTTGAAACTAAATCATGTGTTTCGCTTGGATTTGAAGCTAACTCGTTTGTTTCGCCTGCATTTGTAGCTATATCAATTATATTCGCAACTATTTGAAGCTAAGACATTTGTTTCGCATGGATAAGAAGCTACGCCATCTCCTTCGCATTGATTTAAAGCTAAATCTTGTGTCTCGCTTGGTTTCAAAGCTAACCCGTTTGTTTCGCATGCGGTTGAAGCTAAATCATGTTTATCACAAGTATCTGAATCTAAACCATTTGTTTCGCAAGAATATGAAGCTAAACCACGTATTCCGCATGAATTTGACGCTAAATTATGTCTTTCGCATAGACTTGAAGCTAACTCGTTTGTTTCGCCTTCATTTGAAGCTATATCACTTCTATCGCAGGTATTTGAAGCTAAATCATTCGTATGGCATCGATTTGAAGCTAAGCCTTCTACTTCGCATTGATTTGAAGCTAAATCTTGTGTTCCGCATGGATCTGAAGCTAACTCGTTTGTTTTGCCTGCATTTGATGTTATATCATTTATAACGCAAGTATTTGAAGATAAATCATTTGTTTCGCAAGTATTTGAAGAAATATCATTTGTTTCGCATGGATTTGAAGCTACCTCGTTTGCTTCGCCTGCAGTTGAACCTATATCACTTATATCGCAAGTATTTGAAGCTAAATCATTTGTTCCGCATGGATTTGAAGCTACGCCTTCTACTTCGCATTGATTTTTAGCTAAATCATGTGTTTCGCATGGATTTGATGCTAACTCGTTTGTTTCGCATGCATTTGAAGCTTATCACTTATATTCGCAACTTTTTGGAGCTAAGACATTTGTTTCGCATGGATAAGAAGCTACGCCATCTCCTTCGCATTGATTTAAAGCTAAATCATGTGTCTCGCTTGGTTTTAAAGCTAACCCGTTTGTTTCGCATGCGGTTGAAGCTAAATCATGTTTATCACAATTATATGAAGCTAAACCATTTGTTTCGCAAGAATATGAAGCGAAACCATGTGTTTCGCTTGGATTTGAAGCTAAATCATGTATTTCCCATGGATTTGAAACTAACTCGTTTGTTTCGCCTGCATTTGATGATATATCACTTCTATCGCAGGTATTTGAAACTAAACCATTTGTTTCGCAAGAATATGAAGCTAAACCATGTGTTTCGCTTGGTTTAGAAGCTAAATCGTGTGTTTCGCTTGGATTTTAAACTAAATCGTTTGTTTCGCATGCGGTTGAAGCTAAATCATGTTTATCACAAGTATATGAAACTAAACCATTCGTTTCGCAAGAATATGAAGCTAAACCATGTGTTTCGCTTGGATTAGAAGCTAAATCGTGTGTTTCGCTTGGATTTTAAACTAAATCGTTTGTTTCGCATGCAGTTGAAGCTAAATCATGTTCATCACAAGTATCTGAAGCTAAACCACTTGTTTCGCAAGTATATGAAGTTAAACCATGTGCTTCGCATTGATTTGAAGCTAAATCTTGTGTTCCGCATGGATCTGAAGCTAACTCGTTTGTTTTGCCTGCATTTGATGTTATATCATTTATAACGCAAGTATTTGAAGCTAAATCATTTGTTCGCAAGTATTTGAAGAAATATCATTTGTTTCGCATGGATTTGAAGCTACCTCGTTTGTTTCGCCTGCAGTTGAATCTATATCACTTATGTCGCAAGTATTTGAAGCTAAATCATTTGTTCCGCATGGATTTGAAGCTACGCCTTCTACTTTACATTGAGCTTTAGCTAAATCATGTGTTTCGCATGGATTTGATGCTAACTCGTTTGTTTCGCATGCATTTGAAGCTAAATCATGTTTATCACAAGTATCTGAAACTAAACCATTTGTTTCGCAAGAATACGAAGCTAAACCACGTGTTTCGCATTAATTTGAAGTCAAATCATGTGTTTTGCATGGATTTGTATCTAGCTCGTTTGTTTCGCCTGCAGTTGACTCTATATCACTTATATCAACAAGTATTTGAACATAAATCATTGATTCCGCATGGATTTGAAGCTAAGCCTTCTACATCGCATTGATTTGAAACCAAATCATGTGTTTCGCTTGGATTTGAAGCTAACTCGTTCATTTCGCCTGGATTTGAAGCTTTATCAATTATATCGCAAGTATTTGAAGCTAAACGATTTGTGTCGCATGGCTTTGAGGATAAGACTTCTACCTCGCATTAATTCGAAGGTAAATCATGTGTTTCGCTTGGATTTGAAGCTAACTCGTTTGTTTCGCCTGCATTTGAAGCTATATCATTTATATCGCAAGTATGTGGAACTAAATCATTTGTTTCGCATGGATTTGAAGCTAAGCCTTCTTCTTCGCATTGATTTGAAACTAAATCATGTGTTTCGCATGGATTTGAAGCTAAGCCTTCTACTTCATATTGATTTGAAACCAAATCATGTGGTTCGCATGGATTTGAAGCGAAACCATGTGTTTCGCACAAATTTGAAGCTAACTCGTTTGTTTCGCCTGCATTTGAAGCTATATCAATTATATCGCAAGTATTTGAAGCTAAATCATTTGTGTCGCATGGCTTTGAAGATAAGCCTTCTACTTTGCATTAATTTGAAGGTAAATCATGTGTTTCGCTTGGATTTGAAGGTAACTCGTTTGTTTCGCCTGCATTTGAAGCTATATCACTTATATCGCAAGTATCTGATGCTAAATCATGTGTTTCGCATGGATTTGGAGCTAGACCTTCTATATTGCATTGATTTGAAGTTAGTCATGTTTTTTGCATGGATTTGAAGCTAACTCGTTTGTTTTGCCTGCATTTGAAGTTATATCATTTATATCGCAAGTATTTGAATCTAAATCATTTGTTTCACATGGATTTGAAGCTAAGCCTTCTACTTTGCATTGATTTGAAACTAAATCGTGTGTTTCGCTTGGATTTGAAGAGAACTCGTTCGTTTCGCCTGCATTTGAAGCTATATCAATTATATCGCAAGCATTTCAAGCTAAATTATTTGTGTCACATGGCTTTGAAGCTAACTCGTTTGTTTCGCCTGCATTTGAAGCTATATCAATTCTATCGCAGGTATTTAAAGCTAAATCAGTCGTATGGTATCGATTTTAAGCTAAGCCTTCTACTTCGCATTGATTTGAAGCTAAATCATGTGTCTCACTTGGTTTTAAAGCTAACTCGTTTGTTTCGCATGCGGTTGAAGCTAAATCATGTTTATCACAAGTATCTGAAGCTAAACCACTTGTTTCGCAAGCATATGAAGCTAAACCATGTGCTTTGCATTGATTTGAAGCTAAATCATGTGTTCCGCATGGATTTGAAGCTAACTCGTTTGTTTTGCCTACATTTGAAGGTATATCGTTTATATCGCAAGTATTTGAAGCTAAATCATTTGTTTCGTATGAATTTTAAGCTAAATCATGTGTTTCGCATGGATTTGAAACTAACTCGTTTGTTTCGCCTGCATTTGAAGCTATATCATTTACGTCGCAAGTATTTGAAGCTAAATCATTTGTTTCGCATGGATTTGAAGTTAAGCCATCTACTTCGCATTGATTTGAAACTAAATTATGTCTTTCGCATAGACTTGAAGCTAACTCGTTTGTTTCGCCTTCATTTGAAGCTATATCACTTCTATCGCAGGTATTTGAAGCTAAATCATTCGTATGGCATCGATTTGAAGCTAAGCCTTCTACTTCGCATTGATTTGAAGCTAAATCTTGTGTTCCGCATGGATCTGAAGCTAACTCGTTTGTTTTGCCTGCATTTGATGTTATATCATTTATAACGCAAGTATTTGAAGATAAATCATTTGTTTCGCAAGTATTTGAAGAAATATCATTTGTTTCGCATGGATTTGAAGCTACCTCGTTTGCTTCGCCTGCAGTTGAACCTATATCACTTATATCGCAAGTATTTGAAGCTAAATCATTTGTTCCGCATGGATTTGAAGCTACGCCTTCTACTTCGCATTGATTTTTAGCTAAATCATGTGTTTCGCATGGATTTGATGCTAACTCGTTTGTTTCGCATGCATTTGAAGCTTATCACTTATATTCGCAACTTTTTGGAGCTAAGACATTTGTTTCGCATGGATAAGAAGCTACGCCATCTCCTTCGCATTGATTTAAAGCTAAATCATGTGTCTCGCTTGGTTTTAAAGCTAACCCGTTTGTTTCGCATGCGGTTGAAGCTAAATCATGTTTATCACAATTATATGAAGCTAAACCATTTGTTTCGCAAGAATATGAAGCGAAACCATGTGTTTCGCTTGGATTTGAAGCTAAATCATGTATTTCCCATGGATTTGAAACTAACTCGTTTGTTTCGCCTGCATTTGATGATATATCACTTCTATCGCAGGTATTTGAAACTAAACCATTTGTTTCGCAAGAATATGAAGCTAAACCATGTGTTTCGCTTGGATTAGAAGCTAAATCGTGTGTTTCGCTTGGATTTTAAACTAAATCGTTTGTTTCGCATGCGGTTGAAGCTAAATCATGTTTATCACAAATATATGAAACTAAACCATTCGTTTCGCAAGAATATGAAGCTAAACCATGTATTTCGCTTGGATTAGAAGCTAAATCGTGTGTTTCGCTTGGATTTTAAACTAAATCGTTTGTTTCGCATGCAGTTGAAGCTAAATCATGTTCATCACAAGTATCTGAAGCTAAACCACTTGTTTCGCAAGTATATGAAGTTAAACCATGTGCTTCGCATTGATTTGAAGCTAAATCTTGTGTTCCGCATGGATCTGAAGCTAACTCGTTTGTTTTGCCTGCATTTGATGTTATATCATTTATAACGCAAGTATTTGAAGCTAAATCATTTGTTTCGCAAGTATTTGAAGAAATATCATTTGTTTCGCATGGATTTGAAGCTACCTCGTTTGTTTCGCCTGCAGTTGAATCTATATCACTTATGTCGCAAGTATTTGAAGCTAAATCATTTGTTCCGCATGGATTTGAAGCTACGCCTTCTACTTTGCATTGAGCTTTAGCTAAATCATGTGTTTCGCATGGATTTGATGCTAACTCGTTTGTTTCGCATGCATTTGAAGCTAAATCATGTTTATCACAAGTATCTGAAACTAAACCATTTGTTTCGCAAGAATACGAAGCTAAACCACGTGTTTCGCATTAATTTGAAGTCAAATCATGTGTTTTGCATGGATTTGTATCTAGCTCGTTTGTTTCGCCTGCAGTTGACTCTATATCACTTATATCAACAAGTATTTGAACATAAATCATTGATTCCGCATGGATTTGAAGCTAAGCCTTCTACTTCGCATTGATTTGAAACCAAATCATGTGTTTCGCTTGGATTTGAAGCTAACTCGTTCATTTCGCCTGGATTTGAAGCTTTATCAATTATATCGCAAGTATTTGAAGCTAAACGATTTGTGTCGCATGGCTTTGAGGATAAGACTTCTACCTCGCATTAATTCGAAGGTAAATCATGTGTTTCGCTTGGATTTGAAGCTAACTCGTTTGTTTCGCCTGCATTTGAAGCTATATCATTTATATCGCAAGTATGTGGAACTAAATCATTTGTTTCGCATGGATTTGAAGCTAAACCTTCTTCTTCGCATTGATTTGAAACTAAATCATGTGTTTCGCATGGATTTGAAGCTAAGCCTTCTACTTCATATTGATTTGAAACCAAATCATGTGGTTCGCATGGATTTGAAGCGAAACCATGTGTTTCGCACAAATTTGAAGCTAACTCGTTTGTTTCGCCTGCATTTGAAGCTATATCAATTATATCGCAAGTATTTGAAGCTAAATCATTTGTGTCGCATGGCTTTGAAGATAAGCCTTCTACTTTGCATTAATTTGAAGGTAAATCATGTGTTTCGCTTGGATTTGAAGCTAACTCGTTTGTTTCGCCTGCATTTGATGCTATATCAATTATATCGCAAATATTTGAAGCTAAATCATTTGTGTCGCATGGCTTTGAAGCTAACTCGTTTGTTTCGCCTGCATTTGAAGCTATATCACTTCTATCGCAAGTATTTGAAGCTAAATCATTTGTGCCGCATGGATTTAAAGCTAATCCTTCTAGTTCGCATTGATTTGAAACTAAATCATGTGTTTCGCTTGGATTTGAAGCTAATTCGTTTGTTTCGCCTGCATTTGAATCTTTATCAATTATATCGCAAGTATTTAAAGCTAAACCATTTGTTTCGCATTGATTTGATGCTAAGACTTCAACTTCGCATTGATTTGAAGCTAAATCATTTGTTTCCCTTGCATTTGAAGCTAACGCGATTGTTTCGCCTGCATTTGAAGCTATATCAATTATATCGCAAGTATTTGAAGCTAAATCATTTGTGTCGCATGGCTTTGAAGCTAAACCTCCTACTTCGCATTGATTTGAAACTAAATCATGTGTTTCGCTGGGATTGGAAGCTAACTCGTTTGTTTCGCCTGCATTTGAAGCTTCATCAATTATATCGCAAGTATTTGAAGCTAAACCATTTGTTTCGCTTTGATTTGATGCTAAGACTTCAACTTCGCATTGATTTGAAACTAAATCATCTGTTTTGCATGGATTTGAATCTAACTCGTTTGTTTCGCCTGCATTTGAAGCTAAATCATGTGCTTCGCATTGATTTGAAGCTAAATCTTGTGTTCCGCATGGATCTGAAGCTAACTCGTTTGTTTTGCCTGCATTTGATATTATATCATTTATATCGCAAGCATTTGATGCTAAATCATTTGTTTCGCAAGAAATTTAAGCTAAATCATGTGTTTCGCATGGAATTGGAGCTACCTGGTTTGTTTCGCCTGCATTTGAAGCTAGTTCACATGTATCGCAGGTATTTGAAGAAAAATCATTTGTTTCGTATGGATTTGAAGCTACCTCGTTTGTTTCGCCTGCAGTTGAATCTATATCACTTATATTCGCAAGTATTTGAAGCTATGTCATTTGTTTCGCATGGATATGAAGCTAAGCCATCTACTTCGTGTTTATTTGAAGCTAAATCATGTGTCTCGCTTGGTTTTAAAGCTAACTCGTTTGTTTCGCCTGCATTTGAAGCTAAATCATGTTTATCACAAGTACCTGAATCTAAACCATTTGTTTCGCACGAATATGAAGCTAAACCACGTGTTTCGCATGAATTTGAAGCTAAATCATGTCTTTCGCATAGACTTGAAGCTAACTCGTTTGTTTCGCCTGCATTTGAAGCTATATCACTTCTATCGCAGGTATTTGAAGCTAAATCATTCGTATGACATCGATTTGAAGCTAAGCCTTCTACTTCGCATTGATTTGAAGCTAAATCGTTTGTTTCTCTCGGATTTTAAACTAACTCGTTTGTTTCGCATGCAGTTGAAGCTAGTTCACTTGTATCGCAAGTATTTGAAGAAATATCATTTGTTTCGCATGGATATGTAGCTAAGCCATCTACTTCGCATTGATTTGAAGCTAAATCACGTGTCTCGCTTGGTTTTAATGCTAACTCGTTTGTTTCGCATGCGGTTGAAGCTAAATCATGTTTATCACAAGTATATGAAGGTAAACCATTTGTTTCGCAAGAATATGAAGCTAAACCATGTGTTTCGCTTGGATTTGAAGCTAAATCATGTGTTTCGCATGGATTTGAAACTAACTCGTTTGTTTCGCCTGCATTTGAAGCTAAATCATGTTTATCACAAGTATCTGAAGCTAAACCACTTGTTTCGCAAGCATATGAAGCTAAACCACGTGTTTCGCATGAATTTGAAGTTAAATCATGTGTTTCGCATAGACTTGAAGCTAACTCGTTTGTTTCGCCTGCATTTGAAGCTATATCACTTCTATCGCAGGTATTTGAAGCTAAATCATTCGTATGGCATCGATCTGAAGCTAAGCCTTCTACTTCGCATTGATTTGAAGCTCAATCGTGTGTTTCGCTTGGATTATAAACTAACTCGTTTGTTTCGCATGCAGTTGAAGCTAAATCATGTTTATCACAAGTATCTGAAGCTAAACCACTTGTTTCGCAAGTATATGAAGCTAAACCATGTGCTTCGCATTGATTTGAAGCTAAATCTTGTGTTCCGAATGGATCTGAAGCTAACTCGTTTGTTTTGCCTGCATTTGATGTTATATCATTTATAACGCAAGTATTTGAAGCTAAATCATTTGTTTCGCATGGATTTGAAGCTACCTCGTTTGTTTTGCCCGCAGTTGAATCTATATCACTTATATCGCAAGTATTTGAAGCTAAATCATTTGTTCCGCATGGATTTGAAGCTACGCCTTCTACTTTGCATTGAGTTTTAGCTAAATCATGTGTTTCGCATGGATTTGATGCTAACTCGTTTGTTTCGCATGCATTTGAAGCTGTATCACTTATATTCGCAAATATTTGAAGCTAAGTCATTTGTTTCGCATGGATATGAAGCTAAGCCATCTACTTCGCATTGATTTGAATCTAAATCATGTGTCTCGCTTGGTTTTAATGCTAACTCGTTTGTTTCGCAGGCGGTTGAAGCTAAATCATGTTTATCGCAAGTATATGAAGCTAAACCATTTGTTTCGCAAGAATATGAAGCTAAACCATGTGTTTCGCTTGGATTTGAATCTAAATCATGTGTTTCGCATGGATTTGAAACTAATTCGTTTGTTTCGCCTGCATTTGAAGCTAAATCATGTTTATCACAAGTATCTGAATCTAAACCATTTGTTTCGCAACAATATGAAGCTGTTACGTCCCGCGGTAGACGTTCCGAAAAATATATATAACTTTTCTACGGACCGCGGAAACAAGACGTATTTCGAACCACCGTTTTGTACACGCGACGCGTACCGTTCGCGTATTACAGGGTCTCACGGCCCGTCAACTCGGCTCTATAAGGGATGCTTACACTGCACTTACCTCGTTGCCTCCGCTCGTCCCCTGGATCGGTGTTCGACCTGATTTTGTGTAGGGGAGGTTATTGGCAGGCCCCGGCGTCGTCGAGATTTTTCTGGGCGTTGGCGGTTGGTGGCTCGATCGGGGTTTCGGTGAAGTGATCTCCGGATGCAGGACGGCTTCGACGCGGAGCGCGATATTCTTGAACGAAGCTTATTTCCTCAGTATAAACAACCTCGCGCGTTTCCGGGTCTACTCGCGGTATGTGACTAACTATTTCCACAATACGCGACCGATAAATTATTTTAGACTCGCACGGGACTCGAGAGAACTCACGAAGAAGCTTCTTTAGATAGGCCCTGCGTCCAGATTGATGCGGCATGTATGCACAATAGAATAACCTAGTATAACGCGAGTCCAGTTTCTTTCCGGTGGCGTGCAGGACATGCGGTGAATGCCCAGTACACACGCTTTCGGGAAAGACCAAGTTAAATTCGCAGCTTCGGTGGCGTGTAGGGCTTATGGTGAAAGTCCAGTACACACGCTTTCTGAAGGTGCTACGCTAACGTTCGAAGTAATAAAGATAAGCGAAGCCGAGGTAATCCTAATGTTAGTAGTGGACGTTGGGATAATGAATTGAGTTGAGTTGTAACTAAATCTGATATATTCTATTATAATATAAAGTACAAAAGCGCGTTCTTACTTCCTACGAATAAAATTTCTAACGTTATAATCGAAGAGAGCTTGACTTGAGATGGAACCGAAAGGTCTCCCCGGTTGGGAGCTGAGAAGTCGAGTCGTAGAGGTTGGATGCGGAACTGTTCTGCTCGGTTCCGCATGGATCCTTCTCGGCTGCGATCCCGCCGCCATCTTGGTAGGCTCGGTCGTCGTGGAGGGAGGTCTCCATGGCAACGGAGCGCTCGGAGCGGGGATGCCACGTTCAGCGGACTGACGTAACACCAGTCCGCGCGCAATTGTGGGTACTTAGAATATGTCTTACTGACGAGTTATGTTGTAAATGTTGCTTAAATATTAACGCCACGAGTTATGTTCTAATGTTACTTAAGTGCTAACGCTACGGGTTATGTTATAATTGCTACTTAAGTACTAACGTTACGAGTTATGTTATAATTGTTACTTAAGTATTAGTGTTCATGCGGCTTAGTGTTATCGGTACGGTGGAGTTCGGTGGGTTCTATGTGGTTGGTAAAGAAGTGTAGTTAACGTAGAGTTCTTCTCGGAAGAGGTGCGGCTTAGTATTGTCGGTATAGTAGAGTTCGGTGGGTTCCATAAGGTCGGTAAAGAAGTGTAGTTAACGTAGAGTTCTGTAGTGTCTTATGAAGGTGGGTATGTAACTGAGTGTGTATCTTATTCTTACGATGATAAGGGGAATACATATTTACTTATTTTATATTTATTCGAGTAATTATATGGTAATTGTCCTTAATCAAACGTCGGGAGACGTAACAAAGCTAAACCACGTGTTTCGCATGAATTTGAAGCTAAATCATGTGTTTCGCATGGATTGAAGCTACCTCGTTTGTTTCGCCTGCATTTGAAGCTATATCACTTCTATCGCAGGTATTTGAAGCTAAATAATTCGTATGGCATCGATTTGAAGCTAAGCCTTCTACTTCGCATTGAATGAAGCTAAATCGTGTGTTTCGCTTGGATTTTAAACTAACTCGTTTGTTTCGCATGCAGTTGAAGCTAAATCATGTTCATCACAAGTATCTGAAGCTAAACCACTTGTTTCGCAAGCATATGAAGCTAAACCATGTGCTTCGCATTGATTTGAAACTAAATCTTGTGTTCCGCATGGATCTGAAGCTAACTCATTTGTTTTGCCTGCATTTGATGTTATATCATTTATAACGCAAGTATTTGAAGCTAAATCATTTGTTTCGCAAGTATTTGAAGAAATATCATTTGTTTCGCGTGGATTTGAAGCTACCTCGTTTGTTTCGCCTGCAGTTGAATCTATATCACTTATATCGCAAGTATTTGAAGCTAAATCATTTGTTCCGCATGGATTTGAAGCTAACTCGTTTGTTTCGCCTGCATTTGAAGCTATATCATTTATATCGCAAGTATGTGAAACTAAATCATTTGTTTCGCATGGATTTGAAGCTAAGCCTTCTGCTTCGCATTGTTTTGAAACTAAATCATGTGGTTCGCATGGATTTGAAGCTAAATCATGTGTTTCGCACAGATTTGAAGCTAACTCGTTTGTTTCGCCTGCATTTGAAGCTATATCAATTATATCGCTAGTATTTGATGCTAAATCATTTGTGTCGCATGGCTTTGAGGATAAGCCTTCCACTTTGCATTAATTTGAAGGTAAATCACGTGTTTCGCTTGGATTTGAAGCTAAGCCTTCTACTTCGCATTGATTTGGATCTAAATCATGTGTTTCGCTTGGATTTGAAGCTAACTCGTTTGTTTCGCATGCATTTGAAGCTATATCAATTGTATCGCAAGTATTTGAAGCTAAATCATTTGTGTCGCATGGATTTGAAGCTAAGCCTTCGTCTGCGCATTGATTTGGAACTAAATCATGTGATTCGCTTGGATTTGAAGGTAACTCGTTTGTTTCGCCTGCATTTGAAGCTATATCAATTATATCGCAAGTATTTGAAGCTAAATCATTTGTGTCGCATGGCTTTGAGGATAAGCCTCCTACTTCGCATTGATTTGAAACTAAACCATGTGTTTCTCTTGGATTTGAAGCTAACTCGTTTGTTTCGCCTGCATTTGAAGCTATATCATTTATATCGCAAGTATATGAAGCTAAATCATTTGTGTTGCATGGCTTTGAAGCTAACTCGTTTGTTTCGCCTGCATTGAAGCTATATCACTTCTATCGCAAGTATTTGAAGCTAAATCATTTGTGTCGCATGGATTTGAAGCTAAGCCTTCGCCTGCGCATTGATTTGGAACTAAATCATGTGATTCGCTTGGATTTGAAGCTAACTCGTTTGTTTCGCATGCATTTGAAGCTATATCAATTGTATCGCAAGTATTTGAAGCTAAATCATTTGTGTCGCATGGCTTTGAGGATAAGCCTTCTACTTCGCATTAATTTGAAGGTAAATCATGTGTTTCGCTTGGATTTGAAGCTAACTCGTTTGTTTCGCCTGCATTTGAAGCTATATCATTTATATCGCAAGTATGTGAAACTAAATCATTTGTTTCGCATGGATTTGAAGCTAAGCCTTCTGCTTCGCATTGTTTTGAAACTAAATCATGTGGTTCGCATGGATTTGAAGCTAAATCATGTGTTTCGCACAGATTTGAAGCTAACTCGTTTGTTTCGCCTGCATTTGAAGCTATATCAATTATATCGCTAGTATTTGATGCTAAATCATTTGTGTCGCATGGCTTTGAGGATAAGCCTTCCACTTTGCATTAATTTGAAGGTAAATCACGTGTTTCGCTTGGATTTGAAGCTAAGCCTTCTACTTCGCATTGATTTGGATCTAAATCATGTGTTTCGCTTGGATTTGAAGCTAACTCGTTTGTTTCGCATGCATTTGAAGCTATATCAATTGTATCGCAAGTATTTGAAGCTAAATCATTTGTGTCGCATGGATTTGAAGCTAAGCCTTCGTCTGCGCATTGATTTGGAACTAAATCATGTGATTCGCTTGGATTTGAAGGTAACTCGTTTGTTTCGCCTGCATTTGAAGCTATATCAATTATATCGCAAGTATTTGAAGCTAAATCATTTGTGTCGCATGGCTTTGAGGATAAGCCTCCTACTTCGCATTGATTTGAAACTAAACCATGTGTTTCTCTTGGATTTGAAGCTAACTCGTTTGTTTCGCCTGCATTTGAAGCTATATCATTTATATCGCAAGTATATGAAGCTAAATCATTTGTGTTGCATGGCTTTGAAGCTAACTCGTTTGTTTCGCCTGCATTGAAGCTATATCACTTCTATCGCAAGTATTTGAAGCTAAATCATTTGTGTCGCATGGATTTGAAGCTAAGCCTTCGCCTGCGCATTGATTTGGAACTAAATCATGTGATTCGCTTGGATTTGAAGCTAACTCGTTTGTTTCGCATGCATTTGAAGCTATATCAATTGTATCGCAAGTATTTGAAGCTAAATCATTTGTGTCGCATGGCTTTGAGGATAAGCCTTCTACTTCGCATTAATTTGAAGGTAAATCATGTGTTTCGCTTGGATTTGAAGCTAACTCGTTTGTTTCGCCTGCATTTGAAGCTATATCATTTATATCGCAAGTATGTGAAACTAAATCATTTGTTTCGCATGGATTTGAAGCTAAGCCTTCTGCTTCGCATTGTTTTGAAACTAAATCATGTGGTTCGCATGGATTTGAAGCTAAATCATGTGTTTCGCACAGATTTGAAGCTAACTCGTTTGTTTCGCCTGCATTTGAAGCTATATCAATTATATCGCTAGTATTTGATGCTAAATCATTTGTGTCGCATGGCTTTGAGGATAAGCCTTCCACTTTGCATTAATTTGAAGGTAAATCACGTGTTTCGCTTGGATTTGAAGCTAAGCCTTCTACTTCGCATTGATTTGGATCTAAATCATGTGTTTCGCTTGGATTTGAAGCTAACTCGTTTGTTTCGCATGCATTTGAAGCTATATCAATTGTATCGCAAGTATTTGAAGCTAAATCATTTGTGTCGCATGGATTTGAAGCTAAGCCTTCGTCTGCGCATTGATTTGGAACTAAATCATGTGATTCGCTTGGATTTGAAGGTAACTCGTTTGTTTCGCCTGCATTTGAAGCTATATCAATTATATCGCAAGTATTTGAAGCTAAATCATTTGTGTCGCATGGCTTTGAGGATAAGCCTCCTACTTCGCATTGATTTGAAACTAAACCATGTGTTTCTCTTGGATTTGAAGCTAACTCGTTTGTTTCGCCTGCATTTGAAGCTATATCATTTATATCGCAAGTATATGAAGCTAAATCATTTGTGTTGCATGGCTTTGAAGCTAACTCGTTTGTTTCGCCTGCATTGAAGCTATATCACTTCTATCGCAAGTATTTGAAGCTAAATCATTTGTGTCGCATGGATTTGAAGCTAAGCCTTCGCCTGCGCATTGATTTGGAACTAAATCATGTGATTCGCTTGGATTTGAAGCTAACTCGTTTGTTTCGCCTGCATTTGAAGCTATATCATTTATATCGCAAGTATGTGAAACTAAATCATTTGTTTCGCATGGATTTGAAGCTAAGCCTTCGTCTGCGCATTGATTTGGAACTAAATCATGTGATTCGCTTGGATTTGAAGGTAACTCGTTTGTTTCGCCTGCATTTGAAGCTATATCAATTATATCGCAAGTATTTGAATCTGAATCATTTGTGTCGCATGGCTTTGAAGATAAGCCATCTACTTTGCATTAATTTGAAGGTAAATCATGTGTTTCGTTTGGATTTGAAGGTAACTCGTTTGTTTCGCCAGCATTTGAAGCTAAATCATGTTTATCACAATTATCGCAATCTAAACCATTTGTTTCGCAATAAAGTGAAGCTAAACCATGTGTTTCGCATGAATTTGAAGCTAAATCATGTGTTTCGCACAGATTTGAAGCTAACGCGTTTGTTTCGCCCTTATTTGAAGCTATATCATTTATATCGCAAGTCTGTGAAGCTAAATCATTTGTTTCGCATGGAGTTGAAGCTAAGGCTTCTACTTCGCATTGATTTGACACTAAATGATGTGTTTCGCTTGGATTTGAAGCTAACTCGTTTGTTTCGCCTTCATTTGATGCTGTATCAATTATATCGCAAGTATTTGCAGCTAAATCATTTGTGCCGCATGGCGTTGAAGCTAACCCGTTTGTTTCGCCTGCATTGAAGCTATATCACTTCTATCGCAAGTATTTGAAGCTAAATCATTTGTGTCGCATGGATTTGAAGCCAGTCCTTCTACTTCGCATTGATTTGAAACTAAATCATGCGTATCGCACGGAATTGAAGCTAACTCGTTTGTTTCGCATGCAGTTGAATGTAAATCATTTATACCACAAGTATTTGAAGCTAAACCATTTGTTTCGCATTGATTTGATGCTAAGACTTCAACTTCGCATTGATTTGAAGCTAAATCATATGTTTCCCTTGCATTTGAAGCTAACGCGATTGTTTCGCATGCAGTTGAAGCTAAATCATGTTTATCACAAGTATCTGAAGCTAAATCGTTTGTTTCGCATGGATTTGAAGCTAAACCTTCTACATCGCATTGATTTTGCTGCAAAATCATGTGTTTAGCATGGACTTGAAGCTAACTCGTTTGTTGCGCATGCAGTTGAATCTAATTAACGTATATCACAAGTGATTGTAGCTAAACCATTTGATTCGCACGGATTTGAATCTGAGCCGTGTGCTTCGAATTGATTTGAAGCTACATCATGTGCTTCGCATGGATTTCAAGCTAAACCTTCTACATCGCGTTGATTTGAAGCTAAATTATGTGTTTCGCTTGGATTTGAACCTAACTCGTTTGTTTCGCCTGCATTTGAAGCTATATCATGCATATCACAAGTATTTCAGACTAAATCATTTGACTCGCATGGATTTGAAGCTAAATAGTGTGTTTCACTTGGATTTGTTGCTAACTCGTTTGTTTCGCCTGCATTTGAAGCTATATCATGCATATCACAAGTATTTGTGACTAAATCATTTGATTCGCATGGATTTGAAGCTAAGCCTTCAACTTCGCATTGATTTGAAGCTAAATCATTTGTTTCCCTTAGATTTGAAGCTAACGCGATTGATTCGCATGCAGTTGAAGGTAAATCATGTTTATCACAAGTATCTGAAGCTAAACCATTTGTTTCGCAAGAATATATGAATCTAAACCATGTGTTTCTCATGGATTTGAAGCTAAATCATGTGTTTCGCATGGATTTGAAGCTAACTGATTTGTTTCGCATGCAGTTGAAGGTAAATCCTATATACCACAAGTATTTGAAGCTAAACCATTTGTTTCACATTGATGTGATGCTAAGCATTCAACTTCGCATTGATTTGAAGCTAAATCATTTGTTTCCCTTGCATTTCAAGCTAACGCGATTGTTTCGCATGCAGTTTAAGATAAATCATGTTTATCACAAGTATCTGAAGCTAAACCATTCGTTTCGCAAGAATATAAAGCTAAACCATGTGTTTCTCATGGATTTGAAGCTAAATCATGTGTTTCGCATGGATTTCAAGCTAACTCGTTTGTTTCACCTGCATTTGAATCTAAATCAAGCATATCACAAGTAATTGAGACTAAATCATTTGATTCGCATGGATTTGAAACTAAGCTTTCTACTTCGCATTGATTTGAAGCTAAATCATGTGTTTGGCTTGGATTTGAAGCTAACTTGTTTATTTAGCCTGCATTTGAATCTATATTATGCATATCACAAGTATTTAAGACTAAATCATTTGATTCTCATTGATTTGAAGTTAAGCCTTCAACTTCGCATTGATTTGAAGCTAAATCATTTGTTTCCTTTAGATTCGAAGCTAACGCGATTGGTTCGCATGCAGTTGAAGGTAAATCATGTTTATCACAAGTATCTGAAGCTAAACCATTTGTTTTCGCAAGAATATGAATCTAAACCATGTGTTTCGCATGATATTGACGCTAAATCGTTTGTTTCGCGTGGATTTGAAGCTAATTCGTGTATTTCGAATGAATCTGAAGCTAAATTGTTCATTTCGCATGAATTTGAAGCTAAATCGTTTGTTTAAAATCGATATTTCACAAGAATTTGTAGCGAAATCGTGTGTTTCGCATGGTATTGACGCTAAATTGTTTGTCTCGCGTGGATTCGAAGCTAATTCGTGTATTACGAATGAATCTGAAGCTAAATTGTCCATTTCGCATGAATTTGAAGCTAAATCGTTTGTTTAAAATCGCTATTTTGTACGAATTTGTAGCGAAATCGTGTATTTCGCATGATATTGACGTTAAATCGGTTGTCTCGCGTGAATTCGTAGCTAATTCGTGTATTTAGAATGTATCTGGAGCTAAATTGTTCATTTCGCATGAATTTGAAGCTAAATCGTTTGTTAAAATCGCTATTTTGCACGAATTTGTAGCGAAATCGTGTATTTCGCATGATATTGACGTTAAATCGTTTGTCTCGAGTGAATTCGAAGCAAATTCGTGTATTTCGAATGTATCTGGAGCTAAATTGTTCATTTCGCATGAATTTGATGATAAATCGTTTGTTTAAAATAGCTATTTCGCAAGAAATTGTAGCGAAATCGTGTGTTTCGCATGATATTGACCCAAAATCGTTTGTCTCGCGTGGATTTGTAGCTAATTCGTGTATTTCGAATGAATCTGAAGCTAAATTGTTCGTTCCGCTTGAATTTGATGCTAAATCGTTCGTTTGAAATCGTTATTTCGTACGAATTTGAAGCGAAATCGTGTGTTTCGCATGATATTGAAGTTACATCGTATGTTTCGTGTGTATTTAAAACTAATTCGTGTATTTCGCATGCATCTGAAGCTAAATTGTTCATTTCGCATGAATTTGAAGCTAAATCGTTCTTTTAAAATCGCTATTTCGCAAGAATTTGTAGCGAAATCGTGTGTTTCGCATGATATTGACGCTAAATCGTTTGTCTCGCGTGGATTTGAAGCTAATTCTTGTATTTCGAATGAATCTGAAGCTAAATTGTTCATTTCGCATGAATTTGAAGCTAAATCGTTTGTTAAAAATAGCTATTTCGCACGAATTTGTAGGGATATCGTGTGTTTCGCTTGATATTGAAGTTGAATAGTATGTTTCGCGTATATTTAAAACTAATTCGTGTATTTCGAATGAATCTGAAGCTAAATTGTTCATTTCGCATGAATTTGAAACTAAATCGTTTGTTTAAAATCGCTATTACGCTCGAATTTGAAGCGAAATCGTGTGTATCGCATGATATTGGAGTTAAATCGTATGTTTCGCGTGTATTTAAAACTAATTCGTGTAATTCGCATGAATCTGAAGCTAAATTGTTCATTCCGCTTGAATTTGAAGCTAAATCGTTCGTTTGAAATCGTTATTTCGCACGAATTTGAAGCTAAATCGTGTGTTTCGCATGATATTGTAGTTAAATCGTATGTTTCGTGTGTATTTAAAACTAATTCGTGTATTTCGCATGAATCTGAAGCTAAATTGTTCATTTCGCATGAATTTGAAGCTAAATCGTTTGTTAAAAATCGCTATTTCGCACGAATTTGTAGGGATATCGTGTGTTTCGCATGATATTGAAGTTGAATAGTATGTTTCGCATATATTTAAAACTAATTCGTGTATTTCGAATGAATCTGAATCTAAATTGTTCATTTCGCATGAATTTGAAACTAAATCGTTTGTTTAAAATCGCTATTTCGCTCGAATTTGAAGCGAAATCGTGTGTTTCGCATGATATTGAAGTTAAATCGTATGTTTCGCGTGTATTTAAAACTAATTCGTGGAATTCGCATGAATCTGAAGCTAAATTGTTCATTTCGCTTGAATTTGAAGCTAAATCGTTCGTTTGAAATCGTTATTTCGTACGAATATGAAGCGAAATCGTGTGTTTCGCATGATATTGAAGTTAAGTCGTATGTTTCGTGTGTATTTAAAACTAATTCGTGTATTTCGCATGCATCTGAAGCTAAATTGTTCATTTCGCATGAATTTGAAGCTAAATCGTTCTTTTAAAATCGCTATTTCGCACGAATTTGAAGCGAAATCGTGTATTTCGCATGCTATTGACGTTAAATCGTTTGTCTCGCGTGGATTCGAAGCTAATTCGTGTATTTCGAATGAATCTGATGCTAAATTGTTCATTTCGCATGAATTTGAAGCTAAATCGTTCGTTTGAAATCGTTATTTCGCACGAATTTGAAGCGAAATCGTGTGTTTCGCATGATATTTAAGTTAAATCGTACGTTTTGCGTGTGTTTAAAACTAATTCGTGTATTTCGCATGAATCTGAAGCTAAATTGTTCATTTCGCATGAATTTGAAGCTAAATCGTTCGTTTAAAATCGCTATTTCGCAAGAATTTGAGTCGAAATCGTGTATTTCGCATGATATTGACGTTAAATCGTTTGTCTCGCGTGTATTCGAAACTAATTCGTGTATTACGAATGAATCTGAAGCTAAATTGTTCATTTCGCATGAATTTGAAGCTAAATCGTTTGTTTAAAATCGCTATTTTGTACGAATTTGTAGCGAAATCGTGTATTTCGCATGATATTGACGTTAAATCGTTTGTCTCGCGTGAATTCGTAGCTAATTCGTGTATTTAGAATGTATCTGGAGCTAAATTGTTCATTTCGCATGAATTTGAAGCTAAATCGTTTGTTTAAAATCGCTATTTTGCACGAATTTGTAGCGAAATCGTGTATTTCGCATAATATTGACGTTAAATCGTTTGTCTCGAGTGAATTCGAAGCAAATTCGTGTATTTCGAATGTATCTGGAGCTAAATTGTTCATTTCGCATGAATTTGATGATAAATCGTTTGTTTAAAATAGCTATTTCGCAAGAAATTGTAGCGAAATCGTGTGTTTCGCATGATATTGACGCAAAATCGTTTGTCTCGCGTGGATTTGTAGCTAATTCGTGTATTTCGAATGAATCTGAAGCTAAATTGTTCATTTCTCTTGAATTTGAAGCTAAATCGTTTGTTTAAAATCGCTATTTCGCACGAATTTGAGTCGAAATCGTGTATTTCGCATGATATTGACGTGAAATCGTTTGTCTCGCGTGGATTTGAAGCTAATTCGTGTATTTCGAATGAATCTGAAGCTAAATTGTTCATTTCGCATGAATTTGAAGCTAAATCGTTTGTTAAAAATCGCTATTTCGCACGAATTTGTAGGGATATCGGTTTCGCATGATATTGAAGTTGAATAGTCTGTTTCGCGTATATCTAAAACTAATTCGTGTATTTCGAATGAATCTGAAGCTAAATTTTTCATTTCGCATGAATTTGAAACTAAATCGTTTGTTTAAAATCGCTATTTCGCTCGAATTTGAAGCGAAATCGTGTGTATCGCATGATATTGAAGTTAAATCGTATGTTTCGCGTGTATTTAAAACTTATTCGTGTAATTCGCATGAATCTGAAGCTAAATTGTTCATTCCGCTTGAATTTGAAGCTAAATCGTTCGTTTGAAATCGTTATTTCGTACGAATTTGAAGCGAAATCGTGTGTTTCGCATGATATTGAAGTTAACTCGTATGTTTCGTGTGTATTTAAAACTAATTCGTGTATTTCGCATGCATCTGAAGCTAAATTGTTCATTTCGCATGAATTTGAAACTAAATCCTTCTTTTAAAAATCGCTATTTCGCACGAATTTGAAGCGAAATCGTGTATTTCGCATGATATTGACGTTAAATCGTTTGTCTCGCGTGGATTCGAAGCTAATCGTGTATTTCGAATGAATCTGATGCTAAATTGTTCATTTCGCATGAATTTGAAGCTAAATCGTTTGTTTAAAATCGCTATTTCGCAAGAATTTGTAGCGAAATCGTGTATTTCGCATGATATTGACGTTAAATCGTTTGTCTGGCGTGAATTCGAAGCTAATTCGTGTATTTCGAATGAATCTGAAGCTAAATTGTTCATTTCGCATGAATTTGAAACTAAATCGTTTGTTCAAAATTGCTATTTCGCACGTATTTGAGTCGAACTCGCGTATTTCGCATGATATTGACGTTAAATCGTTTGTCGCGTGGATTCGATGCTAATTCGTGTATTTCGAATGAATCTGAAGCTAAATTGTTCATTTCGCATGAATTTGAAGCTAAATCGTTTGTTAAGAATCGCTTATTTCGCACGAATATGTAGGGATATCGTGTGTTTCGCATGATATTGAAGTTAAATCGTATGTTTCGCGTATATTTAAAACTAATTCGTGTATTTCGAATGAATTCTGAACATAAATTGATTATTTCGCATGAATTTGAAGCTAAATCGTTTGTTTAAAATCGCTATTTCGCAAGAATTAGTAGCGAAATCGTGTATTTCGCATGATATTGCCGTTAAATCGTTTGTCTCGCGTGGATTCGAAGCTAATTCGTGTATTTCGAATGAATCTCAAGCTAAATTGTTCATTTCGCATGAATTTGAAGCTAAATCGTTTGTTAAAAATCGCTATTTCGCACGAATTTGTAGGGATATCGTGTGTTTCGCATGATATCGAAGTTGAATAGTATGTTTCACGTATATTAAAACTAATTCGTGTATTTCGAATGTACCTGAAGCTAAATTGTTCATTTCGCATGAATTTGAAGCTAAATCGTTCATTTAAAATCGCTATTTTGCAAGAATTTGAGTCGAAATCGTGTATTTCGCATGATATTGACGTTAAAACGTTTGTCTCGCGTGATTTGAAGCTAATTCGTGTATTTCGAATGAATCTGAAGCTAAATTGTTCATTTTCGCATGAATTTGAAGCTAAATCGTTTGCTAAAAATCGCTATTTCGCACGAATTTGTAGGGATATCGTGTGTTTCGCATGATATTGAAGTTGAACAGTATGTTTCGCGTATATCTAAAACTAATTCGTGTATTTCGAATGAATCTGAAGCTAAATTGTTCATTTCGCATGAATTTGAAACTAAATCGTTTGTTTAAAATCGTTATTTCGCTCGAATTTGATGCGAAATCGTGTGTATCGCATGATATTGAAGTTAAATCGTATGTTTCGCGTGTATTTAAAACTAATTCGTGTAATTCGCATGAATCTGAAGCTAAATTGTTCATTTCCGCTTGAATTTGAAGCTAAATCGTTCGTTTGAAATCGTTATTTCGTACGACTTTGAAGCGAAATCGTGTGTTTCGCATGATATTGAAGTTACATCGTATGTTTCGTGTGTATTTAAAACTAATTCGTGTATTTCGCATGCATCTGAAGCTAAATTGTTCATTTCGCATGAATTTGAAGCTAAATCGTTCTTTTAAAATCGCTATTTCGCAAGAATTTGTAGCGAAATCGTGTGTTTCGCATGATATTGACGCTAAATCGTTTGTCTCGCGTGGATTTGAAGCATAATTCGTGTATTTCGAATGAACGTGAAGCTAAATTGTTCATTTCGCATGAATTTGAAGCTAAATCGTTCGTTTGAAATCGTTATTTCGCACGAATTTGAAGCGAAATCGTGTATTTCGCATGATATTGACGTTAAATCGTTTGTCTCGCGTGGATTCGAAGCTAATTCGTGTATTTCGAATGAATCTGAAGCTAAATTGTTCATTTGGGCATGAATTTGAAGCTAAATCGTTCGTTTGAAATCGTTATTTCGCACGAATTTGGAGCGAAATCGTGTGTTTCGCATGATGTTTAAGTTAAATCGTACGTTTTGCGTGTGTTTAAAACTGAATTCGAGTATTTCGCATGAATCTGAAGCTAAATTGTTCATTTCGCATGAATTTGAAGCTAAATCGTTTGTTAAAAATCGCTATTTCGCACGAATTTGTAGGGGATATCGTGTGTTTCGCTTGATATTGAAGTTGAATAGTATGTTCCGCGTATATCTAAAAACTAATTCGTGTATTTCGAATGAATCTGAAGCTAAATTGTTCATTTCGCATGAATTTGAAACTAAATCGTTTGTTTAAAATCGCTATTTCGTCTCGAATTTGATGCGAAATCGTGTGTATCGCATGATATTGAAGTTAAATCGTATGTTTCGCGTGTATTTAAAACTAATTCGTGTAATTCGCATGAATCTGAAGCTAAATTGTTCATTTCGCTTGAATTTGAAGCTAAATCGTTCGTTTGAAATCGTTATTTCGCACGAATTTGAAGCGAAATCGTGTGTTTCGCATGATATTGAAGTTAAATCGTATGTTCTCGCCGTGTATTTAAAACTAATTCGTGTATTTCGCATGAATCTGAAGCTAAATTGTTCATATTCGCGTGAATTTGAAGCTAAATCGTTCGTTTAAAATCGCTATTTCGCAAGAATTTGTAGCGAAATCGTGTATTTCGCATGATATTGCCGTTAAATCGTTTGTCTAGCGTGGATTCGAAGCTAATTCGTGTATTTCGAATGAATCTCAAGCTAAATTGTTCATTTCGCATGAATTTGAAGCTAAATCGTTTGTTAAAAATCGCTATTTCGCACGAATTTGTAGGGATATCGTGTGTTTCGCATGATATCGAAGTTGAATAGTATGTTTCACGTATATTTAAATACTAATTCGTGTATTTCGAATGTACCTGAAGCTAAATTGTTCATTTCGCATGAATTTGAAGCTAAATCGTTCATTTAAAATCGCTATTTTGCAAGAATTTGTAGCGAAATCGTGTGTTTCGCATGATATTGACGCTAAATCGATTGTCTCGCGTGGATTTGAAGCTAATTCGTGTACTTCGAATGAATCTGAAGCTAAATTGTCATTCCGCTTGAATTTGAAGCTAAATCGTTCTTTTAAAATCGCTATTTCGCAAGAATTTGTAGCGAAATCGTGTGTTTCGCATGATATGACGCTAAATCGTTTGTCTCGCGTGGATTTGTAGCTAATTCGTGTATTTCGAATGAATCTGAAGCTAAATTGTTCATTTCTCTTGAATTTGAAGCTAAATCGTTTGTTTAAAATCGCTATTTCGCACGAATTTGAGTCGAAATCGTGTATTTCGCATGATATTGACGTGAAATCGTTTGTCTCGCGTGGATTTGAAGCTAATTCGTGTATTTCGAATGAAGCTGAAGCTAAATTGTTCATTTCGCATGAATTTGAAGCTAAATCGTTTGTTAAAAATCGCTATTTCGCAAGAATTGTAGCGAAATCGTGTATTTCGCATGATATTGACGTAAATCGTTTGTCTCGCGTGAATTCGTAGCTAATTCGTGTATTTAGAATGTATCTGGAGCTAAATTGTTCATTTCGCATGAATTTGAAGCTAAATCGTTTGTTTAAAATCGCTATTTTGCAAGAAATTGTAGCGAAATCGTGTGTTTCGCATGATATTGACGCAAAATCGTTTGTCTCGCGTGGATTTTGTAGCTAATTCGTGTATTTCGAATGAATCTGAAGCTAAATTGTTCATTTCTCTTGAATTTGAAGCTAAATCGTTGTTTAATTTCGTCTATTTCGCACGAATTTGAGTCGAAATCGTGTATTTCGCATGATATTGACGTGAACATCGTTTGTCTCGCGTGGATTTGAAGCTAATTCGTGTATTTCGAATGAATCTGAAGCTAAATTGTTCATTTCGCATGAATTTGAAGCTAAATCGTTTGTTAAAAATATTCTATTTCGCACGAATTTGTAGGGATATCGTGTGTTTCGCTTGATATTGAAGTTGAATAGTATGTTTCGCGTATATTTAAAACTAATTCGTGTATTTCGAATGAATCTGAAGCTAATTGTTCATTTCGCATGAATTTGAAACTAAATCGTTTGTTTAAAATCGCTATTACGCTCGAATTTGAAGCGAAATCGTGTGTATCGCATGATATTGTAGTTAAATCGTATGTTTCGCGTGTATTTAAAACTAATTCGTGTAATTCGCATGAATCTGAAGCTAAATTGTTCATTCCCGCATGAATTTGAAGCTAAATCGTTCGTTTGAAATCGTTATTTCGCACGAATTTGAAGCGAAATCGTGTGTTTCGCATGATATTGAAGTTAAATCGTATGTTTCGTGTGTATTTTAAAACTAATTCGTGTATTTCGCATGAATCTGAAGCTAAATTGTTCATTCCGCTTGAATTTGAAGCTAAATCGTTCGTTTGAAATCGTTATTTCGCACGAATTTGAAGCGAAATCGTGTGTTTCGCATGATATTGAAGTTCAATCGTATGTTTCGTGTGTATTTAAAACTAATTCGTGTATTTCGCATGAATCTGAAGCTAAATTGTTCATTTCGCATGAATTTGAAGCTAAATCGTTTGTTAAAAATCGCTATTTCGCACGAATTGTAGGGATAGCGTGTGTTTCGCATGATATTGAAGTTAAATCGTATGTTTCGCGTGTATTTAAAACTAATTCGTGTAATTCGCATGAATCTGAAGCTAAATTGTTTCATTCGCTTGAATTTGAAGCTAAATCGTTCGTTTGAAATCGTTATTTCGCACGAATTTGAAGCGAAATCGTGTGTTTCGCATGATATTGAAGTTAAATCGTATGTTTCGCGTGTATTTAAAACTAATTCGTGTATTCGCATGAATCTGACGCTAAATATTGTTCATTTCGCATGAATTTGAAGCTAAATCGTTCGTTTAAAATCCGCTATTTCGCAAGAATTTGAGTCGAAATCGTGTATTTCGCATGATATTGACGTTAAATCGTTTGTCTCGCGTGGATTTGAAGCTAATTCGTGTATTTCGAATGAATCTGAAGCTAAATTGTTCATTTCGCATGAATTTGAAGCTAAATCGTTGTTAAAAATCGCTATTTCGCACGAATTTGTAGGGATATCGTGTGTTTCGCATGATATTGAAGTTGAATAGTATGTTTCGCGTATATCTAAAACTAATTCGTGTATTTCGAATGAATCTGAAGCTAAATTTTTCATTTCGCATGAATTTGAAACTAAATCGTTTGTTTAAAATCGCTATTTCGCTCGAATTTGAAGCGAAATCGTGTGTATCGCACGATATGAAGTTAAATCGTATGTTTCGCGTGTATTTAAAACTAATTCGTGTAATTCGCATGAATCTGAAGCTAAATTGTTCATTCCGCTTGAATTTGAAGCTAAATCGTTCGTTTGTAATCGTTATTTCGTACGAATTTGAAGCGAAATCGTGTGTTTCGCATGATATTGAAGTTAAGTCGTATGTTTCGTGTGTATTTAAAACTAATTCGTGTATTTCGCATGCATATGAAGCTAAATTGTTCATTTCGCATGAATTTGAAGCTAAATCGTTCTTTTAAAATCGCTATTTCGCACGAATTTGAAGCGAAATCGTGTATTTCGCATGCTATTGACGTTAAATCGTTTGTCTCGCGTGGATTCGAAGCTAAATCGTGTATTTCGAATGAATCTGATGCTAAATTGTTCATTTCGCATGAATTTGAAGCTAAATCGTTCGTTTGAAATCGTTATTTCGCACGAATTTGAAGCGAAATCGTGTGTTTCGCATGATATTTAAGTTAAATCGTACGTTATTGCGTGTGTTTAAAACTAATTCGTGTATTTCGCATGAATCTGAAGCTAAATTGTTCATTTCGCATGAATTTGAAGCTAAAGAGTTCGTTTAAAATCGCTATTTCGTAAGAATTAGTAGCGAAATCGTGTGTTTCGCATGATATTGACGCTAAATCGTTTGTCTCGCGTGGATTTGAAGCTAATTCGTGTACTTCGAATGAATCTGAAGCTAAATTGATCATTTGGCATGATTTTGAAGCTAAATCGTTTGTTAAAATCGCTATTTCGCAAGAATGCGTAGCGAAATCGTGTATTTCGCATGATATTGACGTTAAATCGTTTGTCTCGCGTGAATTCGAAGCTAATTCGTGTATTTCGAATGAATCTGAAGCTAAATTGTTCGTTTCGCATGAATTTGAAACTAAATCGTTTGTTTAAAATTGCTATTTCGCACGTATTTGAGTCGAAATCGCGTATTTCGCATGATATTGACGTTAAATCGTTTGTTTCGTGTATTTCGAATGAATCTGAAGCTAAATTGTTCATTTCGCATGAATTTGAAGCTAAACCGTTTGTTAAGAATCGCTATTTCGCACGAATATGTAGGGATATCGTGTGTTTCGCATGATATTGAAGTTAAATCGTATGTTTCGCGTATATTTAAAACTAATTCGTGTATTTCGAATGTACCTGAAGCTAAATTGTTCATTTCGCATGAATTTGAAACTAAATCGTTTGTTTAAAATCGCTATTACGCTCGAATTTGAAGCGAAATCGTGTGTATCGCATGATATTGAAGTTAAATCGTATGTTTCGCGTGTATTTAAAACTAATTCGTGTAATTCGCATGAATCTGAAGCTAAATTGTTCATTCCGCTTGAATTTGAAGCTAAATCGTTCGTTTGAAATCGTTATTTCGCACGAATTTGAAGCGAAATCGTGTGTTCGCATGATATTGAAGTTAAATCGTATGTTTCGTGTGTATTTAAAACTAATTCGTGTATTTCGCATGAATCTGAAGCTAAATTGTTCATTTCGCATGAATTTGAAGCTAAATCGTTTGTTTAAAATCGATATTTCACAAGAATTTGTAGTTAAATCGTGTGTTTCGCATGATATTGACGCTAAATCGTTTGTCTCGCGTGGATTTGTAGCTAATTCGTGTATTTCGAATGAATCTGAAGCTAAATTGTTCATTTCTCTTGAATTTGAAGCTAAATCGTTTGTTTAAAATCGCTATTTCGCAAGAATTTGAGTCGAAATCGTGTATTTCGCATGATATTGACGTGAAATCGTTTGTCTCGCGTGGATTTGAAGCTAATTCGTGTATTTCGAATGAATCTGAAGCTAAATTGTTCATTTCGCATGAATTTGAAGCTAAATCGTTTGTTAAAAATCGCTATTTCGCACGAATTTGTAGGGATATCGTGTGTTTCGCTTGATATTGAAGTTGAATAGTATGTTTCGCGTATATTTAAAACTAATTCGTGTATTTCGAATGAATCTGAAGCTAAATTGTTCATTTCGCATGAATTTGAAGCTAAATCGTTTGTTTAAAATCGCTATTACGCTCGAATTTGAAGCGAAATCGTGTGTATATCATGATATTGAAGTTAAATTCGCATGTTCGCGTGTATTTAAAACTAATTCGTGTAATTCGCATGAATCTGAAGCTAAATTGTTCATTCCGCTTGAATTTGAAGCTAAATCGTTCGTTTGAAATCGTTATTTCGCACGAATTTGAAGCGAAATCGTGTGTTTCGCATGATATTGAAGTTAAATCGTATGTTTCGTGTGTATTTAAAACTAATTCGTGTATTTCGCATGAATCTGAAGCTAAATTGTTCATTTCGCATGAATTTGAAGCTAAATCGTTCTTTTAAAATCGCTATTTCGCAAGAATTTGTAGCGAAATCGTGTGTTTCGCATGATATTGACGCTAAATCGTTTGTCTCGCGTGGATTTGAAGCTAATTCGTGTATTTCGAATGAACCTGAAGCTAAATTGTTCATTTCGCATGAATTTGAAGCTAAATCGTCCGTTTGAAATCGTTATTTCGCACGAATTTGAAGCGAAATCGTGTATTTCGCATGATATTGACTTTAAATCGTTTGTCTCGCGTGGATTCGAAGCTAATTCGTGTATTTCGAATGAATCTGAAGCTAAATTGTTGATTTCGCATGAATTTGAAGCTAAATCGTTTGCTAAAAATCGCTATTTCGCACGAATTTGTAGGGATATCGTGTGTTTCGCATGATATTGACGTTGAATAGTATGTTTCGCATATATTTAAAACTAATTCGTGTATTTCGAATGAATCTGAATCTAAATTGTTCATTTCGCATGAATTGAATCTAAATCGTTTGTTTAAAATCGCTATTTCGATCGAATTTGAAGCGAAATCGTGTGTTTCGCATGATATTGAAGTTAAATCGTATGTTTCGCGTGTATTTAAAACTAATTCGTGTAATTCGCATGAATCTGAAGCTAAATTGTTCATTCCGCTTGAATTTGAAGCTAAATCGTTCGTTTGAAATCGTTATTTCGTACGAATTTGAGCGAAATCGTGTGTTTCGCATGATATTGAAGTTAAATCGTATGTTTCGTGTGTATTTAAAACTAATTCGTGTATTTCGCATGCATCTGAAGCTAAATTGTTCATTTCGCATGAATTTGAAGCTAAATCGTTCGTTTGAAATCGTTATTTCGCACGAATTTGAAGCGAAATCGAGTGTATCGCATGATATTTAAGTTAAATCGTACGTTTTGCGTGTGTTTAAAACTAATTCGTGTATTTCGCATGAATCTGATGCTAAATTGTTCATTTCGCATGAATTTGAAGCTAAATCGTTCGTTTGAAATCGTTATTTCGCACGATTTGAAGCGAAATCGAGTGTATCGCATGATATTTAAGTTAAATCGTACGTTTTGCGTGTGTTTAAAACTAATTCGTGTATTTCGCATGAATCTGAAGCTAAATTGTTCATTTCGCATGAATTTGAAGCTAAATCGTTCGCGTTTAAAATCGCTATTTCGTAAGAATTTGTAGCGAAATCGTGTGTTTCGCATGATATTGACGCTAAATCGATTGTCTCGCGTGGATTTGAAGCTAATTCGTGTACTTCGAATGAATCTGAAGCTAAATTGTTCATTCCGCTTGAATTTGAAGCTAAATCGTTCTTTTAAAATCGCTATTTCGCAAGAATTTGTAGCGAAATCGTGTGTTTCGCATGATATTGACGCTAAATCGTTTGTCTCGCGTGGATTTGTAGCTAATTCGTGTATTTCGAATGAATCTGAAGCTAAATTGTTCATTTCTCTTGAATTTGAAGCTAAATCGTTTGTTTAAAATCGCTATTTCGCACGAATTTGAGTCGAAATCGTGTATTTCGCATGATATTGACGTGAAATCGTTTGTCTCGCGTGGATTTGAAGCTAATTCGTGTATTTCGAATGAAGCTGAAGCTAAATTGTTCATTTCGCATGAATTTGAAGCTAAATCGTTTGTTAAAAATCGCTATTTCGCAAGAATTTGTAG
>NW_027478066.1:0-34300 GCF_051020955.1 Megalopta genalis
ATACACGATTTCGCTTCAAATTCGTGCGAAATAGCGATTTTAAACAAACGATTTAGCTTCAAATTCATGCGAAATGAACAATGTAGCTTCAGATTAATGCGAAATACACGAATTAGCTTTAAATCAACGCGAAACATACGATTTAGCTTCAATATCATGCGAAACACACGATTTCGCTTCAAATTCGTGCGAAATAGCGATTTTAAACAAACGATTTAGTTTCCAATTCTAGCGAAATGAACAATTTAGCTTCAGATTCATGCGAAATACACGAATTAGCTTTAAATGAACGCGAAACAAACGATTTAACTTCAATATCAAGCGATATACACGAATTCGCTTCAAATTCGTGAGAAATAAGCGATTTTAAACAAACGATTTAGCTTCAGATTCATGCGAAATACACGAATTAGCTTTAAATGAACGCGAAACAAACGATTTAACTTCAATATCAAGCGATATACACGAATTCGCTTCAAATTCGTGAGAAATAGCGATTTTAAACAAACGATTTAGTTTCCAATTCATGCGAAATGAACAATTTTGCTTCAGATTCATGCGAAATACACGAATTAGCTTTAAATCAACGCGAAACATACGATTTAGCTTCAATATCATGCGAAACACACGATTTCGATTGAAATTCGTGCGAAATAGCGATTTTCAACAAACGATTTAGCTTCAAATTCATGCGAAATGAACAATTTAGCTTCAGATTCATGCGAAATACACGAATTAGCTTTAAATGAACGCGAAACAAACGATTTAACTTCAATATCAAGCGATATACACGAATTCGCTACAAATTCGTGAGAAATAGCGATTTTAAACAAACGATTTAGCTTCAAATTCATGCGAAATGACAATTTAGCTTCAGATTCATGCGAAATACACGAATTAGCTTTAAATTAACGCGAAACATACGATTTAGCTTCAATATCATGCGATATACACGATTTCGCTTCTAATTCGTGCGAAATAGCGATTTTAAACAAACGATTTAGCTTCAAATTCATGCGAAATGAACAATTTTGCTTCAGATTCATGCGAAACACACGAATTAGCTTTAAATCAATGCGAAACATACGATTTATCGTCAATATCATGCGAAACACACGATTTCGCTTCAAATTCGTGCGAAAAAGAGATTTTAAACAAAGATTTAGCTTCAAATTCATGCGAAATGAACAATTTAGATTCAGATTAATGCGAAATACACGAATTAGCTTTAAATCAACGCGAAATATACGATTTAGCTTCAATATCATGCGAAACACACGATTTCGCTTCAAATTCTTGCGAAATAGCGATTTTAAACAAACGATTTAGCTTCCAATTCATGCGAAATGAACAATTTAGCTTCAGATTCATGCGAAATACACGAATTAGCTTTAAATGAACGCGAAACAAACGATTTAACTTCAATATCAAGCGATATACACGAATTCGCTTCAAATTCGTGAGAAATAGCGATTTTAAACAAACGATTTAGTTTCAAAATCTTGCGAAATGAACAATTTAGCTTCAGATTCATGCGAAATACACGAATTAGCTTTAAATCAACGCGAAACATACGATTTAGCTTCAATATCATGCCATATACTCGATTTCGCTTCAAATTCGTGCCAAATAGCGATTTTTAACAAACGATTTAGTTTCAAATTCTAGCGAAATGAACAATTTAGCTTCAGATTCATGCGAAATACACGAATTAGCTTTAAATGAACGCGAAACAAACGATTTAACTTCAATATTGTTACGTCCCGCGGCGTCGTTTCCCGAAAAATATATATATTCGCACGAATACCGCGGATCAAGACGTACGTTGCAAACCTTTGGGTACACACGCGACTCGTACGTTCGGTGTATTACCGGGATCTCATGCGTTCGCGAATAGGCGGTTTACAAAAAGCACTCACCGGACGGTCTAGTACATCGGGTCCGATAGACCGGGCGACCTCGAGGGCTCGGAGTGCGGCTCGCTTCAAGATGAACGTCGTGTAGCGCCTTCGACGTGGGTCTCCCTTCGCGTAGACTGGAGGGTAGGACGTGGAATCGTCTATGTCGATCGGACGGGGCTTGCTCCACTGGACCAGCTCGACGTATGGATGCCTCACGGCTCGCTGAAGCTGGGCGATGATACGGGCCTCGTAGTTTCGTTGGCGGTCGAATCTCCGTGAGCCGTCAGCGATCGCGCTGGTTTTTCGGCAAAGCTTCCGAAGCTGATATTTACGACCGGCGCGTTTTGGCATGGGGAGCTTATGTCGCTTAGAAGGACTGTTGTCAGGTTCCAACCGAAAGCCTCAAGTCTCTATACCGAGCATTCAGGGTGAACTCCGTGCGTATATTAACTTGGCAGTCAGAAAGGGTTTAGACAACCGTTCGACCATAGGCGACAATCGTTTCCTTTGCCGTGAAGAAGTTAGGATTGAAGATTGAAGGGTACGACAATAACTAAGTATTAAAGAATATATTCAAGATTAAGATACACTTAGACTCCTAATATTAACTACGACTGGGAGTAGAGTTGAAATAGTAAAGTGCGGGGAGGTCTCCAGAGGAAGTCGTTCCTCGGTGGAGCTGGGAGTAGAACTGACGATCTTCGCTGGTGCTCTGACCTCCTTCGGTTGTGGGGGCGCTGCTGCTCCGGGGAGGTACGAGTGGGGCGTACCGTGTGGTGGGGAATCCTCCGGAGTGGGGATGCCGGGGAATGCTGGAGAGTCGGCTAGTGGAGCGCGTCTTTGGTGTTCTATAGCTAACGCTTGCACACGTCTTACGGTATTACGCATATGGTAACATCAGTGGAAGAGTCGGTAAACGCTTGAACGCTTCTTATGGTATTACTCGTATGGTAACGTTGGTGGAGGTGTCGGTAATGGGTTGAACGGTAGGATGGGTATCGGGAGAGCGTAGGATAGGGGCTCGAATGTAGTATATCTTCCTATAACTAGTTCGGGTTAATATATATAATCTATGTTCTTATGGCTAGGTCGATTTGAAGGCCCGGGCCTGAAAAGGGTGTCAAATTACGATGTAATTTGACACCTATTTCCAAAATTTTTCGAGCGCCCGGCGCTCGGCCCGGCAAGGCGTTGGCTTGCCGAATCCGCATTTATATGGTTACATCAATACGTCGGGAGACGTAACACCTCCCCCCCTGGGAGAAAGAAAAATGATGATAGTCATTTTTCTTCCTCGTCTGAGTCGGCGAGGAGAGACCGTTTCTTATACGATACGTATTTATCAGTACGCTCGATAGAGATTTCAAAGTCGTTAGAGTTCTTTGTTTTTGAGTCCGTTTGCTCTTCCTTATCGACTATAACGCTTGTTAAAGGGATACACTCGGTCGTGGTACACTTGGGGGGCACTTCACTGACACTTTGTTTGTGCTTTAGGTAAAGGCAGAAGTGCGCCAGGGCACTCCACGATGCTGCGAGGAGCTGGAGACTCCACCCGTAGGCCGCGTGTAGAGCGATCCCGTTGAGGATTGTGTTGATGCAAAGTTTGATGATTCGTATGGCCAAGTATATTCCCATGAACCCAGCCATTATGGAGCCGAATTCGATGAAGGTGCCCCATATTTTCTTGCTAGTTGATTCTGCGATCTGTTTCAAGGTGTCCTCATCCATCAGATTGTGCAGTTTCACGGATCCGTCTGCGTACGATCTGCCTGATGCGCCTTGTGCCAGTGCATTTATTACTGCCATCTTTTCGATAGGGAACATGATGTGCTCATTAAGTTTTTGGATGTCTTCCTGTGTGTATATTCCTCCGGTAGCAAGATTTGTTGGGTCAATGTATTTCCATGCAGATGTTGTTATCGGCTGGAGTGGCGGAGGTGGTATACTCTCTACTGGTCGAGGCGTAATCTTGTACCATGCCCCGTGAATTTGGTAGATCGGTGGAATCAATTCGTTGCATACTCTTTTAGTGCCTGTTCTTGTGAGGATATGCGTGCGTGGTGTCAGGAAGAACGAATTGTTTCTATAGGTGACGGGAAGTTCGTCGTAGCACTCCTCTGTCTTCCTGAGGACGCACTGAACGGGTATGCACTTGACGACGTGTATGGCTTCTCCGGCGGGAATGGCCATGTAACCGGGCTCTTTTACCAATGTTGTGGCGACTTCTGCCGGTGATATGTGGATTAGTGAGATAACATTCTTCAAGACCTGGCGTTCCAGTGCGCATTTTTGGTTGATGATGTCTCTATACATTGCGATGATTTGGGACCGCAGGTGCTTCTCGACATACACGAATTTCGTGTTTACGTAAGTGAATATGTCCAGGCTATTGATCTTGGTTTTGGTAATTGATTTGAATTTTCCTTCTTTGTCTGTTTCTAGGAGGAGCAGCTTCGGGTGTTCGGTCCGGATTAGCGTGTAGCCGCAGATCTGCGTCCGGCCGGTGCTCGTGAGTGCGAATACGGTGTCGCCGGATGCCACTGTGTAAGTTGGAGTGCTGCTGTGGTTTGGTGTGAAGACTTTGGTAGATCTGCCATCGAAGAGGACTTCATATTTGTTGAAGGCACACTGGTCGGTCGGCATGCTGTCCCAAAAGGTGAATCCGTCTTCCGGGTCCGTGCAGTATTCCCTGTCGAGTGTGCACCGGTGTCCTGTGGGTAGGAGTATCTCATTGGTCGAGATTTTGGTTGAGGCGCTGAAGTTTTTGAGAGTGACTCTGATCACTGCTTGCACTATGACTTGGTTCCAAGTGCCGAAAGGGTCGCTATACGTAGTTCCGCCGCATGTTCCGTCCTGCAGAATGGAACCTGCCAGTGTAATACTTCTCGTGGTGGTGCTGTTGCTCATTAGTCCCACTAATTGGTTGTTGGGCGGTAGCACGAGTACGCCTGAGTTATGCATTGTTTTGCATATGTCTCTTGGAGTGTTGAGAAGGTACTGTTGGCGGCCGTTATTCACTACGGACATGTGGGAGTGCATGCCGCAATAGTAGATGGTTCGATCTATTTCAACCTTGCATTGGAAGGTTGTGGTCTCCTCGAAGTCGACTATCTGGAGGAGCTGAATACTGACGTTTTGGACTGTCGGTTCGGTATCGGAAAACTCGCAGAGCGGTTTATCTACTGTGGAGAACGTAGTCGCGTTTACGGTCGAACCTCCACAGTCGTAGCCTATCACTGCTGAGGCTGTACGTATGAGAGTGAAGATCAGAAGTGGTGCGGTCATCTTCATGTTGGCGGTGTTGGATGCAGACTGAGGGTTGTCTCGGAGCTCGCTCACTGTTTTATACCGGTGCTGTCCTATGTTCCGAGTGGTGGGGTTTGGGGTTTGGGGTGGGGGCGAACGCGTCTTTGTTACACTTTGCACTCTGAGGTGTCCTGTTGGGGCGTGTTTCAGTTTGTCCGTATGGACCACTCGCGAACCAGACTTATAGTTTATCCTTACATTTCTATCGCTTATACATTCCACAATTTCATACGGGCCGGAATATTCATCGTCGAACTTACTTTTACGCGGCTCTTTGAGTAGATACACATTGTCCCCGACGGAAAAGGATTGAGCATTCGTTTTCCTGTCGTAATACTTTTTAGAGCGATACTTTGCGGATTCCAAGTTCTCTCGGGCTTTCCCTACTGTTTCGGAGATTCTTGTTTGAAGATTTTCTAAATATTTGTTGTATGACTCGTCTGACGAGTCGTGCATTGCTGTATTTGCTGAGGGAGTCCTAGCTATTGTACCGAAGACAAGCTCGTGAGGGGTGAACAGTGTGCCTTCGTGCGTACTCGTGTTATATGAGAAGGTTGCGAACGGCAGCCACTCGTCCCAGTTTCCCTTCGTTATGTACTGTTTCAGATATTCCGTTAAAACGTGGTGAGAACGTTCTACTGAGCCGTTGCTTTGGGGTCTGAACGCGGTTGTTTTGAATTGTGTGATCTTGAATCGCTTAGCTACATTTCTCATGAGAGAACTGAGGAAATTCGTTCCTTGATCAGTCAGTATACCCTTTGGCGCGCCGAAACGGCAAATAAATTCCTGGGTAAACGCATTCGCGATTTCTATCGCGTTCGCGTTTCTTAGTGGGATGGCTAGGGAGTATTTTGTGAGGAGGTCTTGGATTGTTAAGATGTAGGAGAAGTCGTTAGGTGAAGTGGGAAGCGGGCCTACGATATCCATTGAAACTTTCTCGAAAGCGCTACCGGGCGTGTCAGTTATCGTCATGGGTTGTCTTGTTTTAACGCGGACTAATTTTTTTCGTTGGCATGATTCACACGAATTTACGAATTCTTGGACTTCTTTTTTGAGTGTGGGCCAAAAATATCTTTCCCTGATTCTCCTGTACGTTTTCGTAATGCCTTTGTGTCCCGCGAAGGCTGAGTCGTGGTTTTCAGATATTATGGAGGATCGATCGTTGATCGGGGGTATCCGAACTTCGTTACCGCAGGCGAAAATTTGTGTGTTGGTGTTTGAAAATAGTTCTAAGAGAATTTTGTAAATGCTGATCCAGGGTGTCTCGTCTATTGATATCTTTGATATGCTAAAGGAATCGAGTTGTAGTTCGGTCACGACGTCCAGTATTGATCTGAGAGACTCTGTTATGTTTTCGTGCGAGGCCGCGTGATGTTTTGTGGATTTTATGGGGAGTAGGATTAATTTCTTCTTTCCGGAGTTCAATACTTTTGCCCTGGACAACGTTAGGTTTTCGAGTGGTGGTATTCTACCGGCTGAGAACAGATCTACTGCCCCGGGGTCCACGGGTTGGCCGTCCATTGTTATGAACGCCACCAGGTTATCGTCGCGCATAATCAACCGGTCGCGTGTATGCACGAACGTTCTTCTATTTGGTTTCGCGGGGTGGTTGTATTGTTCGAATATGTTCTCGCTACTGTCGGTTTCCGATTGTGATTCGGGGCTGGACGTGACTGCTCTGTCGGTGGGCGTGTCCACTGTTATCGTAGGAGAGCGAGGAGTGTGCGGAGGGGAATGGGCGGTTGGGGATTGGTGAGATGAAGGCGAGGCGTTGGGTGAAAATGACAGATCTTTTCGTGAAGATGGCGGGCTAGGTGGCGGTTGGTTGGGGCGGGGAGTGGAAGGAACATTTCGCGATGGTGGCCGTCGGCCGAGGATTGGTGACGGGTTCTGTGGGGTGGGTGGAAGGGGTCGCGGTGGTCGTTTAACGGCGTCGAACATGTCGGAGGACCCAGAGCCAGAGGACATTGGAAGGGTGCTCACGGGGTTGCGTGAAAGCGCGTCTGCGTTTAAATTGGTTTTTCCTGTTTTGTAAGTGATCCGGTAATCGAACTCGGCCAGTTTCAGGCGCCAACGGAGCAGCCTGGACGTAGGGTCTTTGACTGAGTTCATCCACACGAGTGGCTGATGATCTGTGATTAGGTTGAATTTGTGGCCGTAGATGTATGGCCGGAAATATTGCGTACAGTAAATGATGGCTAGGCACTCCTTCTCGATGGTTGAGTAATTTAATTCTGCACCGTGAAGTAGGCGAGATGCGTACGCGATGGGACGATCTTTCCCCTGTTCTCCCTGGCTAAGAATGCCGCCTATGGCATACCCCGAAGCATCTGTTGTTATGTTAAATTCTTTAGAGAAATCTGGATACTGTAATAGCGGCTCCGTGGTCAACACTTCTCGTAACGTGTGAAAGGCGTTTTCCTGTTGTTGACCCCAAACGAACTTGGTGTCCTTTTTTAGCAGCGTGGTTAGTGGTTTCGAGATGTTTGAAAAGTTTTTGATAAACCGTCTGTAATAGCCCGACAGACCAAGGAACTCGCGAAGGCTCTTTACGTTTTTGGGTTTGGGGAATTCTTTGACCGCAATAATTTTCTGTGGACAGGGCTTAACTCCGTCCTCCCCTATTATGTGGCCGAGGTACGCTACCTCGCGGTGCAAAAATCCGCATTTCGACGGTTGTAGTTTAAGGTTCGCGTCCCGCAACCTTTGGGCAAGCTTGTTGAACTTGGACTTGTGCTCTGATAAACTTCTCGCGTAGATAACTATGTCATCCAGGTACACGAAGAGCTCCGTGCCCTGGAGACCCGATAAAATATTGTCCATTAGCCTCTGAAAGGTGGCGGGGGCGTTCCGTAGGCCGAAGGGCATCCTTTTGAACTCGTAGTGTCCGTAAGGGGTTGAGAATGCCGTTTTCGCCGCGTCTTCGGGTTCCATTTCGATCTGGTGGAACCCGCTGGCCAAATCGAAAACGCTAAAATATTTTGCACTGCCGAGTTGATCTAAGATTTCTAGGATGCTTGGTAACGGGTAGGCATCCGGGATCGACTTTTCGTTTAAAGACCTGAAATCGACTACCATACGCCACCTTTTGTTCCCGTCGGCGTCGGGTTTCTTCGGGAAATTCATGCGAAATGAACAATTTAGCATCAGATTCATGCGAAATACACGAATTAGCTTTAAATCAACGCGAAACATACGATTTATCGTCAATATCATGCGAAACACACGATTTCGCTTCAAATTCGTGCGAAATAGAGATTTTAAACAAAGATTGAGCTTCAAATTCATTCGAAATGATCAATTTAGATTCAGATTAATGCGAAATACACGAATTAGCTTTAAATCAATGCGAAACATACGATTTATCGTCAATATCATGCGAAACACACGATTTCGCTTCAAATTCGTGCGAAATAGAGATTTTAAACAAAGATTTAGCTTCAAATTCATGCGAAATAAACAATTTAGCTTCAGATTAATGCGAAATACACGAATTAGCTTTAAATGAACGCGAAACAAACGATTTAACTTCAATATCAAGCGATATACACGATTTCGCTTCAAATTCGTGAGAAATAGCGATTTTAAACAAACAATTTATCTTCAAATTCATGCGAAATGAACAATTTAGCTTCAGATTCATGCGAAATGCACGAATTAGCTTTAAATCACCGCGAAACATACGATTTATCGTCAATATCATGCGAAACACACGATTTCGCTTCAAATTCGTGCGAAATAGAGATTTTAAACAAAGATTTAGCTTCAAATTCATGCGAAATGAACAATTTAGCTTCAGATTAATGCCAAATACACGAATTAGCTTTAAATCAACGCGAAACATACGATTTATCGTCAATATCATGCGAAACACACGATTTCGCTTCAAATTCGTGCGAAATAGAGATTTTAAACAAAGATTTAGCTTCAAATTCATGCGAAATGAACAATTTATCTTCGTATTAATGCGAAATACACGAATTAGCTTTAAATCAACGCGAAACATACGATTTAGCAGAAATATCATGCGATATACACGATCTCGCTTCAAATTCTTGCGAAATAGCGATTTTAAACAAACGATTTAGCTTCAAATTCATGCGAAATGAACAATTTAGCTTCAGATTCATGCGAAATACACGAATTAGCTTTAAATCAACGCGAAACATACGATTTGACTTCAATATCAAGCGATATACACGATTTCGCTTCAAATTCGTGAGAAATAGCGATTTTAAACAAACGGTTTAGCTTCAAATTCATGCGAAATGAACAATTTAGCTTCAGATTAATGCGAAATACACGAATTAGCTTTAAATCAACGCGAAACATACGATTTAGCTTCAATATCATGCGATATACACGATTTCGCTTCAAATTCGTGCGAAATAGCGATTTTAAACAAACGATTTAGCTTCAAATTCATGCGAAATGAACAATTTTGCTTCAGATTCATGCGAAATGCACGAATTAGCTTTAAATCACCGCGAAACATACGATTTATCGTCAATATCATGCGAAACACACGATTTCGCTTCAAATTCGTGCGAAATAGAGATTTTAAACAAAGATTTAGCTTCAAATTCATGCGAAATGAACAATTTAGCTTCAGATTAATGCCAAATACACGAATTAGCTTTAAATCAACGCGAAACATACGATTTATCGTCAATATCATGCGAAACACACGATTTCGCTTCAAATTCGTGCGAAAAAGAGATTTTAAACAAAGATTTAGCTTCAAATTCATGCGAAATGAACAATTTAGATTCAGATTAATGCGAAATACACGAATTAGCTTTAAATCAATGCGAAACATACGATTTATCGTCAATATCATGCGAAACACACGATTTCGCTTCAAATTCGTGCGAAATAAAAATTTTAAACAAAGATTTAGCTTCAAATTCATGCGAAATGAACAATTTAGCTTCAGATTAATGCGAAATACACGAATTAGCTTTAAATCAACGCGAAATATACGATTTAGCTTCAATATCATGCGAAACACACGATTTCGCTTCAAATTCTTGCGAAATAGAGATTTTAAACAAAGATTTAGCTTCAAATTCATGCGAAATGAACAATTTAGCTTCAGATTCATGCGAAATACACGAATTAGCTTTAAATGAACGCGAAACAAACGATTTAACTTCAATATCATGCGAAACACACGATTTCGATTGAAATTCGTGCGAAATAGCGATTTTCAACAAACGATTTAGCTTCAAATTCATGCGAAATGAACAATTTATCTTCAGATTCATGCGAAATACACGAATTAGCTTTAAATGAACGCGAAACAAACGATTTAGTTTCAATATCATGCGAAACACACGATTTCGATTGAAATTCGTGCGAAATAGAGATTTTAAACAAAGATTTAGCTTCAAATTCATGCGAAATGAACAATGTAGCTTCAGATTCATGCGAAATACACGAATTAGCTTTAAATCAACGCGAAACATACGATTTAGCTTCAATATCATGCGAAACACACGATTTCGCTTCAAATTCGTGCGAAATAGCGATTTTAAACAAACGATTTAGTTTCAAATTCTAGCGAAATGAACAATTTAGCTTCAGATTCATGCGAAATACACGAATTAGCTTTAAATGAACGCGAAACAAACGATTTAACTTCAATATCAAGCGATATACACGAATTCGCTTCAAATTCGTGAGAAATAGCGATTTTAAACAAACGATTTAGCTTCAAATTCATGCGAAATGAACAATTTAGCTTCAGATTCATGCGAAATACACGAATTAGCTTTAAATGAACGCGAAACAAACGATTTAACTTCAATATCAAGCGATATACACGAATTCGCTTCAAATTCGTGAGAAATAGCGATTTTATACAAACGATTTAGTTTCCAATTCATGCGAAATGAACAATTTTGCTTCAGATTCATGCGAAACACACGAATTAGCTTTAAATCAACGCGAAACATACGATTTAGCTTCAATATCATGCGAAACACACGATTTCGATTGAAATTCGTGCGAAATAGCGATTTTCAACAAACGATTTAGCTTCAAATTCATGCGAAATGAACAATTTAGCTTCAGATTCATGCGAAATACACGAATTAGCTTTAAATGAACGCGAAACAAACGATTTAACTTCAATATCAAGCGATATACACGAATCCGCTACAAATTCGTGAGAAATAGCGATTTTAAACAAACGATTTAGCTTCAAATTCATGCGAAATGAACAATTTAGCTTCAGATTCATGCGAAATACACGAATTAGCTTTAAATTAACGCGAAACATACGATTTATCGTCAATATCATGCGAAACACACGATTTCGCTTCAAATTCGTGCGAAAAAGAGATTTTAAACAAAGATTTAGCTTCAAATTCGTGCGAAATGAACAATTTAGATTCAGATTAATGCGAAATACACGAATTAGCTTTAAATCAATGCGAAACATACGATTTATCGTCAATATCATGCGAAACACACGATTTCGCTTCAAATTTGTGCGAAATAGAAATTTTAAACAAAGATTTAGCTTCAAATTCATGCGAAATGAACAATTTAGCTTCAGATTAATGCGAAATACACGAATTAGCTTTAAATCAACGCGAAATATACGATTTAGCATCAATATCATGCGAAACACACGATTTCGCTTCAAATTCTTGCGAAATAGCGATTTTAAACAAACGATTTAGCTTCCAATTCATGCGAAATGAACAATTTAGCTTCAGATTCATGCGAAATACACGAATTAGCTTTAAATGAACGCGAAACAAACGATTTAACTTCAATATCAAGCGATATACACGAATTCGCTTCAAATTCGTGAGAAATAGCGATTTTAAACAAACGATTTAGTTTCAAAATCTTGCGAAATGAACAATTTAGCTTCAGATTCATGCGAAATACACGAATTAGCTTTAAATCAACGCGAAACATACGATTTAGCTTCAATATCATGCGATATACACGATTTCGCTTCAAATTCGTGCCAAATAGCGATTTTTAACAAACGATTTATCTTCAAATTCATGCGAAATGAACAATTTACCTTCAGATTAATGCGAAATACACGAATTAGCTTTAAATGAACGCGAAACAAACGATTTAGTTTCAATATCATGCGAAACACACGATTTCGATTGAAATTCGTGCGAAATAGAGATTTTAAACAAAGATTTAGCTTCAAATTCATGCGAAATGAACAATTTAGCTTCAGATTCATGCGAAATACACGAATTAGCTTTAAATCAACGCGAAACATACGATTTAGCTTCAATATCACGCGATATACACGATTTCGCTTCAAATTCGTGCGAAATAGCGATTTTAAACAAACGATTTAGCTTCAAATTCATGCGAAATGAACAATTTTGCTTCAGATTCATGCGAAATGCACGAATTAGCTTTAAATCACCGCGAAACATACGATTTATCGTCAATATCATGCGAAACACACGATTTCGCTTCAAATTCGTGCGAAATAGAGATTTTAAACAAAGATTTAGCTTCAAATTCATGCGAAATGAACAATTTAGCTTCAGATTAATGCCAAATACACGAATTAGCTTTAAATCAACGCGAAACATACGATTTATCGTCAATATCATGCGAAACACACGATTTCGCTTCAAATTCGTGCGAAAAAGAGATTTTAAACAAAGATTTAGCTTCAAATTCATGCGAAATGAACAATTTAGATTCAGATTAATGCGAAATACACGAATTAGCTTTAAATCAATGCGAAACATACGATTTATCGTCAATATCATGCGAAACACACGATTTCGCTTCAAATTCGTGCGAAATTAAAATTTTAAACAAAGATTTAGCTTCAAATTCATGCGAAATGAACAATTTAGCTTCAGATTAATGCGAAATACACGAATTAGCTTTAAATCAACGCGAAATATACGATTTAGCTTCAATATCATGCGAAACACACGATTTCGCTTCAAATTCTTGCGAAATAGAGATTTTAAACAAAGATTTAGCTTCAAATTCATGCGAAATGAACAATTTAGCTTCAGATTCATGCGAAATACACGAATTAGCTTTAAATGAACGCGAAACAAACGATTTAACTTCAATATCATGCGAAACACACGATTTCGATTGAAATTCGTGCGAAATAGCGATTTTCAACAAACGATTTAGCTTCAAATTCATGCGAAATGAACAATTTATCTTCAGATTCATGCGAAATACACGAATTAGCTTTAAATGAACGCGAAACAAACGATTTAGTTTCAATATCATGCGAAACACACGATTTCGATTGAAATTCGTGCGAAATAGAGATTTTAAACAAAGATTTAGCTTCAAATTCATGCGAAATGAACAATGTAGCTTCAGATTCATGCGAAATACACGAATTAGCTTTAAATCAACGCGAAACATACGATTTAGCTTCAATATCATGCGAAACACACGATTTCGCTTCAAATTCGTGCGAAATAGCGATTTTAAACAAACGATTTAGTTTCAAATTCTAGCGAAATGAACAATTTAGCTTCAGATTCATGCGAAATACACGAATTAGCTTTAAATGAACGCGAAACAAACGATTTAACTTCAATATCAAGCGATATACACGAATTCGCTTCAAATTCGTGAGAAATAGCGATTTTAAACAAACGATTTAGCTTCAAATTCATGCGAAATGAACAATTTAGCTTCAGATTCATGCGAAATACACGAATTAGCTTTAAATGAACGCGAAACAAACGATTTAACTTCAATATCAAGCGATATACACGAATTCGCTTCAAATTCGTGAGAAATAGCGATTTTATACAAACGATTTAGTTTCCAATTCATGCGAAATGAACAATTTTGCTTCAGATTCATGCGAAACACACGAATTAGCTTTAAATCAACGCGAAACATACGATTTAGCTTCAATATCATGCGAAACACACGATTTCGATTGAAATTCGTGCGAAATAGCGATTTTCAACAAACGATTTAGCTTCAAATTCATGCGAAATGAACAATTTAGCTTCAGATTCATGCGAAATACACGAATTAGCTTTAAATGAACGCGAAACAAACGATTTAACTTCAATATCAAGCGATATACACGAATCCGCTACAAATTCGTGAGAAATAGCGATTTTAAACAAACGATTTAGCTTCAAATTCATGCGAAATGAACAATTTAGCTTCAGATTCATGCGAAATACACGAATTAGCTTTAAATTAACGCGAAACATACGATTTATCGTCAATATCATGCGAAACACACGATTTCGCTTCAAATTCGTGCGAAAAAGAGATTTTAAACAAAGATTTAGCTTCAAATTCGTGCGAAATGAACAATTTAGATTCAGATTAATGCGAAATACACGAATTAGCTTTAAATCAATGCGAAACATACGATTTATCGTCAATATCATGCGAAACACACGATTTCGCTTCAAATTTGTGCGAAATAGAAATTTTAAACAAAGATTTAGCTTCAAATTCATGCGAAATGAACAATTTAGCTTCAGATTAATGCGAAATACACGAATTAGCTTTAAATCAACGCGAAATATACGATTTAGCATCAATATCATGCGAAACACACGATTTCGCTTCAAATTCTTGCGAAATAGCGATTTTAAACAAACGATTTAGCTTCCAATTCATGCGAAATGAACAATTTAGCTTCAGATTCATGCGAAATACACGAATTAGCTTTAAATGAACGCGAAACAAACGATTTAACTTCAATATCAAGCGATATACACGAATTCGCTTCAAATTCGTGAGAAATAGCGATTTTAAACAAACGATTTAGTTTCAAAATCTTGCGAAATGAACAATTTAGCTTCAGATTCATGCGAAATACACGAATTAGCTTTAAATCAACGCGAAACATACGATTTAGCTTCAATATCATGCGATATACACGATTTCGCTTCAAATTCGTGCCAAATAGCGATTTTTAACAAACGATTTATCTTCAAATTCATGCGAAATGAACAATTTACCTTCAGATTAATGCGAAATACACGAATTAGCTTTAAATGAACGCGAAACAAACGATTTAGTTTCAATATCATGCGAAACACACGATTTCGATTGAAATTCGTGCGAAATAGAGATTTTAAACAAAGATTTAGCTTCAAATTCATGCGAAATGAACAATTTAGCTTCAGATTCATGCGAAATACACGAATTAGCTTTAAATCAACGCGAAACATACGATTTAGCTTCAATATCACGCGATATACACGATTTCGCTTCAAATTCGTGCGAAATAGCGATTTTAAACAAACGATTTAGCTTCAAATTCATGCGAAATGAACAATGTAGCTTCAGATTAATGCGAAATACACGAATTAGCTTTAAATCAACGCGAAACATACGATTTAGCTTCAATATCATGCGAAACACACGATTTCGCTTCAAATTCGTGCGAAATAGCGATTTTAAACAAACGATTTAGTTTCCAATTCTAGCGAAATGAACAATTTAGCTTCAGATTCATGCGAAATACACGAATTAGCTTTAAATGAACGCGAAACAAACGATTTAACTTCAATATCAAGCGATATACACGAATTCGCTTCAAATTCGTGAGAAATAGCGATTTTAAACAAACGATTTAGCTTCAGATTCATGCGAAATACACGAATTAGCTTTAAATGAACGCGAAACAAACGATTTAACTTCAATATCAAGCGATATACACGAATTCGCTTCAAATTCGTGAGAAATAGCGATTTTAAACAAACGATTTAGTTTCCAATTCATGCGAAATGAACAATTTTGCTTCAGATTCATGCGAAATACACGAATTAGCTTTAAATCAACGCGAAACATACGATTTAGCTTCAATATCATGCGAAACACACGATTTCGATTGAAATTCGTGCGAAATAGCGATTTTCAACAAACGATTTAGCTTCAAATTCATGCGAAATGAACAATTTAGCTTCAGATTCATGCGAAATACACGAATTAGCTTTAAATGAACGCGAAACAAACGATTTAACTTCAATATCAAGCGATATACACGAATTCGCTACAAATTCGTGAGAAATAGCGATTTTAAACAAACGATTTAGCTTCAAATTCATGCGAAATGAACAATTTAGCTTCAGATTCATGCGAAATACACGAATTAGCTTTAAATTAACGCGAAACATACGATTTAGCTTCAATATCATGCGATATACACGATTTCGCTTCTAATTCGTGCGAAATAGCGATTTTAAACAAACGATTTAGCTTCAAATTCATGCGAAATGAACAATTTTGCTTCAGATTCATGCGAAACACACGAATTAGCTTTAAATCAATGCGAAACATACGATTTATCGTCAATATCATGCGAAACACACGATTTCGCTTCAAATTCGTGCGAAAAAGAGATTTTAAACAAAGATTTAGCTTCAAATTCATGCGAAATGAACAATTTAGATTCAGATTAATGCGAAATACACGAATTAGCTTTAAATCAACGCGAAATATACGATTTAGCTTCAATATCATGCGAAACACACGATTTCGCTTCAAATTCTTGCGAAATAGCGATTTTAAACAAACGATTTAGCTTCCAATTCATGCGAAATGAACAATTTAGCTTCAGATTCATGCGAAATACACGAATTAGCTTTAAATGAACGCGAAACAAACGATTTAACTTCAATATCAAGCGATATACACGAATTCGCTTCAAATTCGTGAGAAATAGCGATTTTAAACAAACGATTTAGTTTCAAAATCTTGCGAAATGAACAATTTAGCTTCAGATTCATGCGAAATACACGAATTAGCTTTAAATCAACGCGAAACATACGATTTAGCTTCAATATCATGCCATATACTCGATTTCGCTTCAAATTCGTGCCAAATAGCGATTTTTAACAAACGATTTAGTTTCAAATTCTAGCGAAATGAACAATTTAGCTTCAGATTCATGCGAAATACACGAATTAGCTTTAAATGAACGCGAAACAAACGATTTAACTTCAATATTGTTACGTCCCGCGGCGTCGTTTCCCGAAAAATATATATATTCGCACGAATACCGCGGATCAAGACGTACGTTGCAAACCTTTGGGTACACACGCGACTCGTACGTTCGGTGTATTACCGGGATCTCATGCGTTCGCGAATAGGCGGTTTACAAAAAGCACTCACCGGACGGTCTAGTACATCGGGTCCGATAGACCGGGCGACCTCGAGGGCTCGGAGTGCGGCTCGCTTCAAGATGAACGTCGTGTAGCGCCTTCGACGTGGGTCTCCCTTCGCGTAGACTGGAGGGTAGGACGTGGAATCGTCTATGTCGATCGGACGGGGCTTGCTCCACTGGACCAGCTCGACGTATGGATGCCTCACGGCTCGCTGAAGCTGGGCGATGATACGGGCCTCGTAGTTTCGTTGGCGGTCGAATCTCCGTGAGCCGTCAGCGATCGCGCTGGTTTTTCGGCAAAGCTTCCGAAGCTGATATTTACGACCGGCGCGTTTTGGCATGGGGAGCTTATGTCGCTTAGAAGGACTGTTGTCAGGTTCCAACCGAAAGCCTCAAGTCTCTATACCGAGCATTCAGGGTGAACTCCGTGCGTATATTAACTTGGCAGTCAGAAAGGGTTTAGACAACCGTTCGACCATAGGCGACAATCGTTTCCTTTGCCGTGAAGAAGTTAGGATTGAAGATTGAAGGGTACGACAATAACTAAGTATTAAAGAATATATTCAAGATTAAGATACACTTAGACTCCTAATATTAACTACGACTGGGAGTAGAGTTGAAATAGTAAAGTGCGGGGAGGTCTCCAGAGGAAGTCGTTCCTCGGTGGAGCTGGGAGTAGAACTGACGATCTTCGCTGGTGCTCTGACCTCCTTCGGTTGTGGGGGCGCTGCTGCTCCGGGGAGGTACGAGTGGGGCGTACCGTGTGGTGGGGAATCCTCCGGAGTGGGGATGCCGGGGAATGCTGGAGAGTCGGCTAGTGGAGCGCGTCTTTGGTGTTCTATAGCTAACGCTTGCACACGTCTTACGGTATTACGCATATGGTAACATCAGTGGAAGAGTCGGTAAACGCTTGAACGCTTCTTATGGTATTACTCGTATGGTAACGTTGGTGGAGGTGTCGGTAATGGGTTGAACGGTAGGATGGGTATCGGGAGAGCGTAGGATAGGGGCTCGAATGTAGTATATCTTCCTATAACTAGTTCGGGTTAATATATATAATCTATGTTCTTATGGCTAGGTCGATTTGAAGGCCCGGGCCTGAAAAGGGTGTCAAATTACGATGTAATTTGACACCTATTTCCAAAATTTTTCGAGCGCCCGGCGCTCGGCCCGGCAAGGCGTTGGCTTGCCGAATCCGCATTTATATGGTTACATCAATACGTCGGGAGACGTAACACCTCCCCCCCTGGGAGAAAGAAAAATGATGATAGTCATTTTTCTTCCTCGTCTGAGTCGGCGAGGAGAGACCGTTTCTTATACGATACGTATTTATCAGTACGCTCGATAGAGATTTCAAAGTCGTTAGAGTTCTTTGTTTTTGAGTCCGTTTGCTCTTCCTTATCGACTATAACGCTTGTTAAAGGGATACACTCGGTCGTGGTACACTTGGGGGGCACTTCACTGACACTTTGTTTGTGCTTTAGGTAAAGGCAGAAGTGCGCCAGGGCACTCCACGATGCTGCGAGGAGCTGGAGACTCCACCCGTAGGCCGCGTGTAGAGCGATCCCGTTGAGGATTGTGTTGATGCAAAGTTTGATGATTCGTATGGCCAAGTATATTCCCATGAACCCAGCCATTATGGAGCCGAATTCGATGAAGGTGCCCCATATTTTCTTGCTAGTTGATTCTGCGATCTGTTTCAAGGTGTCCTCATCCATCAGATTGTGCAGTTTCACGGATCCGTCTGCGTACGATCTGCCTGATGCGCCTTGTGCCAGTGCATTTATTACTGCCATCTTTTCGATAGGGAACATGATGTGCTCATTAAGTTTTTGGATGTCTTCCTGTGTGTATATTCCTCCGGTAGCAAGATTTGTTGGGTCAATGTATTTCCATGCAGATGTTGTTATCGGCTGGAGTGGCGGAGGTGGTATACTCTCTACTGGTCGAGGCGTAATCTTGTACCATGCCCCGTGAATTTGGTAGATCGGTGGAATCAATTCGTTGCATACTCTTTTAGTGCCTGTTCTTGTGAGGATATGCGTGCGTGGTGTCAGGAAGAACGAATTGTTTCTATAGGTGACGGGAAGTTCGTCGTAGCACTCCTCTGTCTTCCTGAGGACGCACTGAACGGGTATGCACTTGACGACGTGTATGGCTTCTCCGGCGGGAATGGCCATGTAACCGGGCTCTTTTACCAATGTTGTGGCGACTTCTGCCGGTGATATGTGGATTAGTGAGATAACATTCTTCAAGACCTGGCGTTCCAGTGCGCATTTTTGGTTGATGATGTCTCTATACATTGCGATGATTTGGGACCGCAGGTGCTTCTCGACATACACGAATTTCGTGTTTACGTAAGTGAATATGTCCAGGCTATTGATCTTGGTTTTGGTAATTGATTTGAATTTTCCTTCTTTGTCTGTTTCTAGGAGGAGCAGCTTCGGGTGTTCGGTCCGGATTAGCGTGTAGCCGCAGATCTGCGTCCGGCCGGTGCTCGTGAGTGCGAATACGGTGTCGCCGGATGCCACTGTGTAAGTTGGAGTGCTGCTGTGGTTTGGTGTGAAGACTTTGGTAGATCTGCCATCGAAGAGGACTTCATATTTGTTGAAGGCACACTGGTCGGTCGGCATGCTGTCCCAAAAGGTGAATCCGTCTTCCGGGTCCGTGCAGTATTCCCTGTCGAGTGTGCACCGGTGTCCTGTGGGTAGGAGTATCTCATTGGTCGAGATTTTGGTTGAGGCGCTGAAGTTTTTGAGAGTGACTCTGATCACTGCTTGCACTATGACTTGGTTCCAAGTGCCGAAAGGGTCGCTATACGTAGTTCCGCCGCATGTTCCGTCCTGCAGAATGGAACCTGCCAGTGTAATACTTCTCGTGGTGGTGCTGTTGCTCATTAGTCCCACTAATTGGTTGTTGGGCGGTAGCACGAGTACGCCTGAGTTATGCATTGTTTTGCATATGTCTCTTGGAGTGTTGAGAAGGTACTGTTGGCGGCCGTTATTCACTACGGACATGTGGGAGTGCATGCCGCAATAGTAGATGGTTCGATCTATTTCAACCTTGCATTGGAAGGTTGTGGTCTCCTCGAAGTCGACTATCTGGAGGAGCTGAATACTGACGTTTTGGACTGTCGGTTCGGTATCGGAAAACTCGCAGAGCGGTTTATCTACTGTGGAGAACGTAGTCGCGTTTACGGTCGAACCTCCACAGTCGTAGCCTATCACTGCTGAGGCTGTACGTATGAGAGTGAAGATCAGAAGTGGTGCGGTCATCTTCATGTTGGCGGTGTTGGATGCAGACTGAGGGTTGTCTCGGAGCTCGCTCACTGTTTTATACCGGTGCTGTCCTATGTTCCGAGTGGTGGGGTTTGGGGTTTGGGGTGGGGGCGAACGCGTCTTTGTTACACTTTGCACTCTGAGGTGTCCTGTTGGGGCGTGTTTCAGTTTGTCCGTATGGACCACTCGCGAACCAGACTTATAGTTTATCCTTACATTTCTATCGCTTATACATTCCACAATTTCATACGGGCCGGAATATTCATCGTCGAACTTACTTTTACGCGGCTCTTTGAGTAGATACACATTGTCCCCGACGGAAAAGGATTGAGCATTCGTTTTCCTGTCGTAATACTTTTTAGAGCGATACTTTGCGGATTCCAAGTTCTCTCGGGCTTTCCCTACTGTTTCGGAGATTCTTGTTTGAAGATTTTCTAAATATTTGTTGTATGACTCGTCTGACGAGTCGTGCATTGCTGTATTTGCTGAGGGAGTCCTAGCTATTGTACCGAAGACAAGCTCGTGAGGGGTGAACAGTGTGCCTTCGTGCGTACTCGTGTTATATGAGAAGGTTGCGAACGGCAGCCACTCGTCCCAGTTTCCCTTCGTTATGTACTGTTTCAGATATTCCGTTAAAACGTGGTGAGAACGTTCTACTGAGCCGTTGCTTTGGGGTCTGAACGCGGTTGTTTTGAATTGTGTGATCTTGAATCGCTTAGCTACATTTCTCATGAGAGAACTGAGGAAATTCGTTCCTTGATCAGTCAGTATACCCTTTGGCGCGCCGAAACGGCAAATAAATTCCTGGGTAAACGCATTCGCGATTTCTATCGCGTTCGCGTTTCTTAGTGGGATGGCTAGGGAGTATTTTGTGAGGAGGTCTTGGATTGTTAAGATGTAGGAGAAGTCGTTAGGTGAAGTGGGAAGCGGGCCTACGATATCCATTGAAACTTTCTCGAAAGCGCTACCGGGCGTGTCAGTTATCGTCATGGGTTGTCTTGTTTTAACGCGGACTAATTTTTTTCGTTGGCATGATTCACACGAATTTACGAATTCTTGGACTTCTTTTTTGAGTGTGGGCCAAAAATATCTTTCCCTGATTCTCCTGTACGTTTTCGTAATGCCTTTGTGTCCCGCGAAGGCTGAGTCGTGGTTTTCAGATATTATGGAGGATCGATCGTTGATCGGGGGTATCCGAACTTCGTTACCGCAGGCGAAAATTTGTGTGTTGGTGTTTGAAAATAGTTCTAAGAGAATTTTGTAAATGCTGATCCAGGGTGTCTCGTCTATTGATATCTTTGATATGCTAAAGGAATCGAGTTGTAGTTCGGTCACGACGTCCAGTATTGATCTGAGAGACTCTGTTATGTTTTCGTGCGAGGCCGCGTGATGTTTTGTGGATTTTATGGGGAGTAGGATTAATTTCTTCTTTCCGGAGTTCAATACTTTTGCCCTGGACAACGTTAGGTTTTCGAGTGGTGGTATTCTACCGGCTGAGAACAGATCTACTGCCCCGGGGTCCACGGGTTGGCCGTCCATTGTTATGAACGCCACCAGGTTATCGTCGCGCATAATCAACCGGTCGCGTGTATGCACGAACGTTCTTCTATTTGGTTTCGCGGGGTGGTTGTATTGTTCGAATATGTTCTCGCTACTGTCGGTTTCCGATTGTGATTCGGGGCTGGACGTGACTGCTCTGTCGGTGGGCGTGTCCACTGTTATCGTAGGAGAGCGAGGAGTGTGCGGAGGGGAATGGGCGGTTGGGGATTGGTGAGATGAAGGCGAGGCGTTGGGTGAAAATGACAGATCTTTTCGTGAAGATGGCGGGCTAGGTGGCGGTTGGTTGGGGCGGGGAGTGGAAGGAACATTTCGCGATGGTGGCCGTCGGCCGAGGATTGGTGACGGGTTCTGTGGGGTGGGTGGAAGGGGTCGCGGTGGTCGTTTAACGGCGTCGAACATGTCGGAGGACCCAGAGCCAGAGGACATTGGAAGGGTGCTCACGGGGTTGCGTGAAAGCGCGTCTGCGTTTAAATTGGTTTTTCCTGTTTTGTAAGTGATCCGGTAATCGAACTCGGCCAGTTTCAGGCGCCAACGGAGCAGCCTGGACGTAGGGTCTTTGACTGAGTTCATCCACACGAGTGGCTGATGATCTGTGATTAGGTTGAATTTGTGGCCGTAGATGTATGGCCGGAAATATTGCGTACAGTAAATGATGGCTAGGCACTCCTTCTCGATGGTTGAGTAATTTAATTCTGCACCGTGAAGTAGGCGAGATGCGTACGCGATGGGACGATCTTTCCCCTGTTCTCCCTGGCTAAGAATGCCGCCTATGGCATACCCCGAAGCATCTGTTGTTATGTTAAATTCTTTAGAGAAATCTGGATACTGTAATAGCGGCTCCGTGGTCAACACTTCTCGTAACGTGTGAAAGGCGTTTTCCTGTTGTTGACCCCAAACGAACTTGGTGTCCTTTTTTAGCAGCGTGGTTAGTGGTTTCGAGATGTTTGAAAAGTTTTTGATAAACCGTCTGTAATAGCCCGACAGACCAAGGAACTCGCGAAGGCTCTTTACGTTTTTGGGTTTGGGGAATTCTTTGACCGCAATAATTTTCTGTGGACAGGGCTTAACTCCGTCCTCCCCTATTATGTGGCCGAGGTACGCTACCTCGCGGTGCAAAAATCCGCATTTCGACGGTTGTAGTTTAAGGTTCGCGTCCCGCAACCTTTGGGCAAGCTTGTTGAACTTGGACTTGTGCTCTGATAAACTTCTCGCGTAGATAACTATGTCATCCAGGTACACGAAGAGCTCCGTGCCCTGGAGACCCGATAAAATATTGTCCATTAGCCTCTGAAAGGTGGCGGGGGCGTTCCGTAGGCCGAAGGGCATCCTTTTGAACTCGTAGTGTCCGTAAGGGGTTGAGAATGCCGTTTTCGCCGCGTCTTCGGGTTCCATTTCGATCTGGTGGAACCCGCTGGCCAAATCGAAAACGCTAAAATATTTTGCACTGCCGAGTTGATCTAAGATTTCTAGGATGCTTGGTAACGGGTAGGCATCCGGGATCGACTTTTCGTTTAAAGACCTGAAATCGACTACCATACGCCACCTTTTGTTCCCGTCGGCGTCGGGTTTCTTCGGGAAATTCATGCGAAATGAACAATTTAGCATCAGATTCATGCGAAATACACGAATTAGCTTTAAATCAACGCGAAACATACGATTTATCGTCAATATCATGCGAAACACACGATTTCGCTTCAAATTCGTGCGAAATAGAGATTTTAAACAAAGATTGAGCTTCAAATTCATTCGAAATGATCAATTTAGATTCAGATTAATGCGAAATACACGAATTAGCTTTAAATCAATGCGAAACATACGATTTATCGTCAATATCATGCGAAACACACGATTTCGCTTCAAATTCGTGCGAAATAGAGATTTTAAACAAAGATTTAGCTTCAAATTCATGCGAAATGAACAATTTAGCTTCAGGTTAATGCGAAATACACGAATTAGCTTTAAATTAACGCGAAACATACGATTTAGCTTCAATATCATGCGATATACACGATTTCGCTTCAAATTCGTGCGAAATAGCGATTTTAAACAAACGATTTAGCTTCAACTTCATGCGAAATGAACAATTTTGCTTCAGATTAATGCGAAATACACGAATTAGCTTTAAATCAACGCGAAACATACGATTTAGCTTCAATATCATGCGAAACACACGATTTCGATTGAAATTCGTGCGAAATAGCGATTTTCAACAAACGATTTAGCTTCAAATTCATGCGAAATGAACAATTTAGCTTCAGATTAATGCGAAATACACGAATTAGCTTTAAATCAACGCGAAACATACGATTTAGCTTCAATATCATGCGAAACACACGATTTCGCTTCAAATTCGTGCGAAATAGCGATTTTCAACAAACGATTTAGCTTCAAATTCATGCGAAATGAACAATTTAGCTTCAGATTCATGCGAAATACACGAATTAGCTTTAAATGAACGCGAAACAAACGATTTAGTTTCAATATCATGCGAAACACACGATTTCGATTGAAATTCGTGCGAAATAGAGATTTTAAACAAAGATTTAGCTTCAAATTCATGCGAAATGAACAATTTAGCTTCAGATTCATGCGAAAGACACGAATTAGCTTTAAATCAACGCGAAACATACGATTTAGCTTCAATATCATGCGATATACACGATTTCGCTTCAAATTCGTGCGAAATAGCGATTTTAAACAAACGATTTAGCTTCAAATTCATGCGAAATGAACAATTTACCTTCAGATTAATGCGAAATACACGAATTAGCTTTAAATCAACGCGAAACATACGATTTAGCTTCAATATCATGCGAAACACACGATTTCGCTTCAAATTCGTGCGAAATAGCGATTTTAAACAAACGATTTAGTTTCAAATTCTTGCGAAATGAACAATTTAGCTTCAGATTCATGCGAAATACACGAATTAGCTTTAAATGAACGCGAAACAAACGATTTAACTTCAATAGCAAGCGATATACACGAATTCGCTTCAAATTCGTGAGAAATAGCGATTTTAAACAAACGATTTAGCTTCAAATTCATGCGAAATGAACAATTTAGCTTCAGATTCATGCGAAATACACGAATTAGCTTTAAATTAACGCGAAACATACGATTTAGCTTCAATATCATGCGATATACACGATTTCGCTTCAAATTCGTGCGAAATAGCGATTTTAAACAAACGATTTAGCTTCAAATTCATGCGAAATGAACAATTTAGCTTCAGATTCATGCGAAATACACGAATTAGCTTTAAATCAACGCGAAACATACGATTTAGCATCAATATCATGCGATATACACGATTTCGCTTCAAATTCGTGCGAAATAGCGATTTTAAACAAACGATTTAGCTTCAAATTCATGTGATATGAACTATTTACCATCAGATTCATGCGAAATACACGAATTAGCTTTAAATCAACGCGAAACAAACGATTTAACTTCAATATCAAGCGATATACACGAATTCGCTTCAAATTCGTGAGAAATAGCGATTTTAAACAAACGATTTAGCTTCAAATTCATGCGAAATGAACAATTTAGCTTCAGATTCATGCGAAATACACGAATTAGCTTTAAATTAACGCGAAACATACGATTTAGCTTCAATATCATGCGATATACACGATTTCGCTTCAAATTCGTGCGAAATAGCGATTTTAAACAAACGATTTAGCTTCAAATTCATGCGAAATGAACAATTTTGCTTCAGATTCATGCGAAATACACGAATTAGCTTTAAATCAATGCGAAACATACGATTTATCGTCAATATCATGCGAAACACACGATTTCGCTTCAAATTCGTGCGAAATAGAGATTTTAAACAAAGATTTAGCTTCAAATTCATGCGAAATGAACAATTTAGCTTCAGATTAATGCGAAATACACGAATTAGCTTTAAATCAACGCGAAACATACGATTTAGCTTCAATATCATGCGAAACACACGATTTCGATTGAAATTCGTGCGAAATAGCGATTTTCAACAAACGATTTAGCTTCAAATTCATGCGAAATGAACAATTTAGCTACAGATTAATGCCAAATACACGAATTAGCTTTAAATCAACGCGTAACATACGATTTAGCGTCAATATCATGCGAAACACACGATTTCGCTTCAAATTCGTGCGAAATAGCGATTTTAAACAAACGATTTAGTTTCCAATTCATGCGAAATGAACAATTTAGCTTCAGATTAATGCGAAATACACGAATTAGCTTTAAATCAACGCGAAACATACGATTTAGCTTCAATATCATGCGATATACACGATTTCGCTTCAAATTCGTGCGAAATAGCGATTTTAAACAAACGATTTAGCTTCAAATTCATGCGAAATGAACAATTTACCTTCAGATTAATGCGAAATACACGAATTAGCTTTAAATCAACGCGAAACATACGATTTAGCTTCAATATCATGCGAAACACACGATTTCGCTACAAATTCGTGCGAAATAGCGATTTTAAACAAACGATTTAGTTTCAAATTCTTGCGAAATGAACAATTTAGCTTCAGATTCATGCGAAATACACGAATTAGCTTTAAATGAACGCGAAACAAACGATTTAACTTCAATAGCAAGCGATATACACGAATTCGCTTCAAATTCGTGAGAAATAGCGATTTTAAACAAACGATTTAGCTTCAAATTCATGCGAAATGAACAATTTAGCTTCAGATTCATGCGAAATACACGAATTAGCTTTAAATTAACGCGAAACATACGATTTAGCTTCAATATCATGCGATATACACGATTTCGCTTCAAATTCGTGCGAAATAGCGATTTTAAACAAACGATTTAGCTTCAAATTCATGCGAAATGAACAATTTAGCTTCAGATTCATGCGAAATACACGAATTAGCTTTAAATCAACGCGAAACATACGATTTAGCTTCAATATCATGCGATATACACGATTTCGCTTCAAATTCGTGCGAAATAGCGATTTTAAACAAACGATTTAGCTTCAAATTCATGCGAAATGAACAATTTTGCTTCAGATTCATGCGAAATACACGAATTAGCTTTAAATCAATGCGAAACATACGATTTATCGTCAATATCATGCGAAACACACGATTTCGCCTCAAATTCGTGCGAAATAGAGATTTTAAACAAAGATTTAGCTTCAAATTCATGCGAAATGAACAATTTAGCTTCAGATTAATGCGAAATACACGAATTAGCTTTAAATCAACGCGAAACATACGATTTAGCTTCAATATCATGCGAAACACACGATTTCGATTGAAATTCGTGCGAAATAGCGATTTTAAACAAACGATTTAGTTTCCAATTCATGCGAAATGAACAATTTAGCTTCAGATTAATGCGAAATACACGAATTAGCTTTAAATCAACGCGAAACATACGATTTAGCTTCAATATCATGCGAAACACACGATTTCGCTTCAAATTCGTGCGAAATATCGATTTGAAACAAACGATTTAGTTTCCAATTCATGCGAAATGAACAATTTAGCTTCAGATTCATGCGAAATACACGAATTAGCTTTAAATGAACGCGAAACAAACGATTTAACTTCAATATCAAGCGATATACACGAATTCGCTTCAAATTCGTGAGAAATAGCGATTTTAAACAAACGATTTAGCTTCAAATTCATGCGAAATGAACAATTTAGCTTCAGATTCATGCGAAACACACGAATTAGCTTTAAATCAATGCGAAACATACGATTTATCGTCAATATCATGCGAAACACACGACTTCGATTGAAATTCGTGCGAAATAGAGATTTTAAACAAAGATTTAGCTTCAAATTCATGCGAAATGAACAATTTAGCTTCAGATTCATGCGAAATACACGAATTAGCTTTAAATCAACGCGAAACATACGATTTAGCTTCAATATCATGCGATATACACGATTTCGCTTCAAATTCGTGCGAAATAGCGATTTTAAACAAACGATTTAGCTTCAAATTCATGCGAAATGAACAATGTAGCTTCAGATTAATGCGAAATATACGAATTAGCTTTAAATCAACGCGAAACATACGATTTAGCTTCAATATCATGCGAAACACACGATTTCGCTTCAAATTCGTGCGAAATAGCGATTTTAAACAAACGATTTAGTTTCAAATTCTAGCGAAATGAACAATTTAGCTTCAGATTCATGCGAAATACACGAATTAGCTTTAAATGAACGCGAAACAAACGATTTAACTTCAATATCAAGCGATATACACGAATTCGCTTCAAATTCGTGAGAAATAGCGATTTTAAACAAACGATTTAGCTTCAAATTCATGCGAAATGAACAATTTAGCTTCAGATTCATGCGAAATACACGAATTAGCTTTAAATGAACGCGAAACAAACGATTTAACTTCAATATCAAGCGATATACACGAATTCGCTTCAAATTCGTGAGAAATAGCGATTTTAAACAAACGATTTAGTTTCCAATTCATGCGAAATGAACAATTTTGCTTCAGATTCATGCGAAATACACGAATTAGCTTTAAATCAACGCGAAACATACGATTTAGCTTCAATATCATGCGAAACACACGATTTCGATTGAAATTCGTGCGAAATAGCGATTTCAACAAACGATTTAGCTTCAAATTCATGCGAAATGAACAATTTAGCTTCAGATTCATGCGAAATACACGAATTAGCTTTAAATGAACGCGAAACAAACGATTTAACTTCAATATCAAGCGATATACACGAATTCGCTACAAATTCGTGAGAAATAGCGATTTTAAACAAACGATTTAGCTTCAAATTCATGCGAAATGAACAATTTAGCTTCAGATTCATGCGAAATACACGAATTAGCTTTAAATTAACGCGAAACATACGATTTAGCTTCAATATCATGCGATATACACGATTTCGCTTCAAATTCGTGCGAAATAGCGATTTTAAACAAACGATTTAGCTTCAAATTCATGCGAAATGAACAATTTTGCTTCAGATTCATGCGAAACACACGAATTAGCTTTAAATCAATGCGAAACATACGATTTATCGTCAATATCATGCGAAACACACGATTTCGCTTCAAATTCGTGCGAAAAAGAGATTTTAACAAAGATTTAGCTTCAAATTCATGCGAAATGAACAATTTAGATTCAGATTAATGCGAAATACACGAATTAGCTTTAAATCAATGCGAAACATACGATTTATCGTCAATATCATGCGAAACACACGATTTCGATTGAAATTCGTGCGAAATAGCGATTTTAAACAAACGATTTAGTTTCCAATTCATGCGAAATGAACAATTTAGCTTCAGATTAATGCGAAATACACGAATTAGCTTTAAATCAACGCGAAACATACGATTTAGCTTCAATATCATGCGAAACACACGATTTCGATTGAAATTCGTGCGAAATAGCGATTTTCAACAATCGATTTAGCTTCAAATTCATGCGAAATGAACAATTTAGCTTCAGATTCATGCGAAATACACGAATTAGCTTTAAATCAACGCGAAATATACGATTTAGCTTCAATATCATGCGAAACACACGATTTCGCTTCAAATTCTTGCGAAATAGCGATTTTAAACAAACGATTTAGCTTCCAATTCATGCGAAATGAACAATTTAGCTTCAGATTCATGCGAAATACACGAATTAGCTTTAAATGAACGCGAAACAAACGATTTAACTTCAATATCAAGCGATATACACGAATTCGCTTCAAATTCGTGAGAAATAGCGATTTTAAACAAACGATTTAGTTTCAAAATCTTGCGAAATGAACAATTTAGCTTCAGATTCATGCGAAATACACGAATTAGCTTTAAATCAACGCGAAACATACGATTTAGCTTCAATATCATGCCATATACTCGATTTCGCTTCAAATTCGTGCCAAATAGCGATTTTTAACAAACGATTTATCTTCAAATTCATGCGAAATGAACAATTTACCTTCAGATTAATGCGAAATACACGAATTAGCTTTAAATGAACGCGAAACAAACGATTTAGTTTCAATATCATGCGAAACACACGATTTCGATTGAAATTCGTGCGAAATAGAGATTTTAAACAAAGATTTAGCTTCAAATTCATGCGAAATGAACAATTTAGCTTCAGATTCATGCGAAATACACGAATTAGCTTTAAATCAACGCGAAACATACGATTTAGCTTCAATATCATGCGATATACACGATTTCGCTTCAAATTCGTGCGAAATAGCGATTTTAAACAAACGATTTAGCTTCAAATTCATGCGAAATGAACAATGTAGCTTCAGATTAATGCGAAATACACGAATTAGCTTTAAATCAACGCGAAACATACGATTTAGCTTCAATATCATGCGAAACACACGATTTCGATTGAAATTCGTGCGAAATAGCGATTTTAAACAAACGATTTAGTTTCCAATTCATGCGAAATGAACAATTTAGCTTCAGATTAATGCGAAATACACGAATTAGCTTTAAATCAACGCGAAACATACGATTTAGCTTCAATATCATGCGAAACACACGATTTCGATTGAAATTCGTGCGAAATAGCGATTTTAAACAAACGATTTAGTTTCCAATTCATGCGAAATGAACAATTTAGCTTCAGATTAATGCGAAATACACGAATTAGCTTTAAATCAACGCGAAACATACGATTTAGCTTCAATATCATGCGAAACACACGATTTCGATTGAAATTCGTGCGAAATAGCGATTTTCAACAATCGATTTAGCTTCAAATTCATGCGAAATGAACAATTTAGCTTCAGATTCATGCGAAATACACGAATTAGCTTTAAATGAACGCGAAACAAACGATTTAACTTCAATATCAAGCGATATACACGAATTCGCTACAAATTCGTGAGAAATAGCGATTTTAAACAAACGATTTAGCTTCAAATTCATGCGAAATGAACAATTTAGCTTCAGATTCATGCGAAATACACGAATTAGCTTTAAATTAACGCGAAACATACGATTTAGCTTCAATATCATGCGATATACACGATTTCGCTTCAAATTCGTGCGAAATAGCGATTTTAAACAAACGATTTAGCTTCAAATTCATGCGAAATGAACAATTTTGCTTCAGATTCATGCGAAACACACGAATTAGCTTTAAATCAATGCGAAACATACGATTTATCGTCAATATCATGCGAAACACACGATGTCGCTTCAAATTCGTGCGAAAAAGAGATTTTAAACAAAGATTTAGCTTCAAATTCATGCGAAATGAACAATTTAGATTCAGATTAATGCGAAATACACGAATTAGCTTTAAATCAATGCGAAACATACGATTTATCGTCAATATCATGCGAAACACACGATTTCGCTTCAAATTCGTGCGAAATAGAAATTTTAAACAAAGATTTAGCTTCAAATTCATGCGAAATGAACAATTTAGCTTCAGATTAATGCGAAATACACGAATTAGCTTTAAATCAACGCGAAATATACGATTTAGCTTCAATATCATGCGAAACACACGATTTCGCTTCAAATTCTTGCGAAATAGCGATTTTAAACAAACGATTTAGCTTCCAATTCATGCGAAATGAACAATTTAGCTTCAGATTCATGCGAAATACACGAATTAGCTTTAAATGAACGCGAAACAAACGATTTAACTTCAATATCAAGCGATATACACGAATTCGCTTCAAATTCGTGAGAAATAGCGATTTTAAACAAACGATTTAGTTTCAAAATCTTGCGAAATGAACAATTTAGCTTCAGATTCATGCGACATACACGAATTAGCTTTAAATCAACGCGAAACATACGATTTAGCTTCAATATCATGCCATATACTCGATTTCGCTTCAAATTCGTGCCAAATAGCGATTTTTAACAAACGATTTATCTTCAAATTCATGCGAAATGAACAATTTACCTTCAGATTAATGCGAAATACACGAATTAGCTTTAAATGAACGCGAAACAAACGATTTAGTTTCAATATCATGCGAAACACACGATTTCGATTGAAATTCGTGCGAAATAGAGATTTTAAACAAAGATTTAGCTTCAAATTCATGCGAAATGAACAATTTAGCTTCAGATTCATGCGAAATACACGAATTAGCTTTAAATCAACGCGAAACATACGATTTAGCTTCAATATCATGCGATATACACGATTTCGCTTCAAATTCGTGCGAAATAGCGATTTTAAACAAACGATTTAGCTTCAAATTCATGCGAAATGAACAATGTAGCTTCAGATTAATGCGAAATACACGAATTAGCTTTAAATCAACGCGAAACATACGATTTAGCTTCAATATCATGCGAAACACACGATTTCGATTGAAATTCGTGCGAAATAGCGATTTTAAACAAACGATTTAGTTTCCAATTCATGCGAAATGAACAATTTAGCTTCAGATTAATGCGAAATACACGAATTAGCTTTAAATCAACGCGAAACATACGATTTAGCTTCAATATCATGCGAAACACACGATTTCGATTGAAATTCGTGCGAAATAGCGATTTTAAACAAACGATTTAGTTTCCAATTCATGCGAAATGAACAATTTAGCTTCAGATTAATGCGAAATACACGAATTAGCTTTAAATCAACGCGAAACATACGATTTAGCTTCAATATCATGCGAAACACACGATTTCGCTTCAAATTCGTGCGAAATATCGATTTTAAACAAACGATTTAGTTTCCAATTCATGCGAAATGAACAATTTAGCTTCAGATTCATGCGAAATACACGAATTAGCTTTAAATGAACGCGAAACAAACGATTTAACTTCAATATCATGCGAAACACACGATTTCGCTTCAAATTCGTGCGAAATAGAGATTTTAAACAAAGATTTAGCTTCTAATTCATGCGAAATGAACAATTTAGCTTCAGATTAATGCGAAATACACGAATTAGCTTTAAATCAACGCGAAACATACGATTTAGCTTCAATATCATGCGAAACACACGATTTCGCTTCAAATTCGTGCGAAATAGCGATTTTAAACAAACGATTTAGCTTCAAATTCATGCGAAATGAACAATTTAGCTTCAGATTCATGCGAAATACACGAATTAGCTTTAAATCAACGCGAAACATACGATTTAGCTTCAATATCATGCGATATACACGATTTCGCTTCAAATTCGTGCGAAATAGCGATTTTAAACAAACGATTTAGCTTCAAATTCATGTGATATGAACTATTTACCATCAGATTCATGCGAAATACACGAATTAGCTTTAAATCAACGCGAAACAAACGATTTAACTTCAATATCAAGCGATATACACGAATTCGCTTCAAATTCGTGAGAAATAGCGATTTTAAACAAACGATTTAGCTTCAAATTCATGCGAAATGAACAATTTAGCTTCAGATTCATGCGAAATACACGAATTAGCTTTAAATTAACGCGAAACATACGATTTAGCTTCAATATCATGCGATATACACGATTTCGCTTCAAATTCGTGCGAAATAGCGATTTTAAACAAACGATTTAGCTTCAAATTCATGCGAAATGAACAATTTTGCTTCAGATTCATGCGAAATACACGAATTAGCTTTAAATCAATGCGAAACATACGATTTATCGTCAATATCATGCGAAACACACGATTTCGCTTCAAATTCGAGCGAAATAGAGATTTTAAACAAAGATTTAGCTTCAAATTCATGCGAAATGAACAATTTAGCTTCAGATTAATGCGAAATACACGAATTAGCTTTAAATCAACGCGAAACATACGATTTAGCTTCAATATCATGCGAAACACACGATTTCGATTGAAATTCGTGCGAAATAGCGATTTTCAACAAACGATTTAGCTTCAAATTCATGCGAAATGAACAATTTAGCTACAGATTAATGCCAAATACACGAATTAGCTTTAAATCAACGCGTAACATACGATTTAGCGTCAATATCATGCGAAACACACGATTTCGCTTCAAATTCGTGCGAAATAGCGATTTTAAACAAACGATTTAGTTTCCAATTCATGCGAAATGAACAATTTAGCTTCAGATTAATGCGAAATACACGAATTAGCTTTAAATCAACGCGAAACATACGATTTAGCTTCAATATCATGCGAAACACACGATTTCGCTTCAAATTCGTGCGAAATATCGAT
>NW_027478067.1:0-34236 GCF_051020955.1 Megalopta genalis
TTGAAGCTAAATCATATGTGTCGCATGGATTTGAAGCTGATCCTACTACATCGCATTGATTTTAAGCAAAATCTTGTGTATCGCATGGATTTGAAGCTAACTCGTTCGTTTCAGCTGCATTTGAAATTATATGACTTATATCGCAAGTATTTGAAGCTAAATCGTGTGTTTCTCTTGAATTTGAAGCTAAGCCTTCTACATCGCATTGATTTGAAACTAAATTATGTGTTTCGCGTGGATTTGAAGGTAACTCGTTGTTTCGCATGCTGTTGAAGCTAAATCATGCATTTCACAAGAATTTGCAGCCGAACCATTAGATTCGCATGGATTTGAAGCTAAACCTTCTACATCGCATTGATTTGAAGCTAAATCATGTGTTTCGCATGGATTTGAAGATAACAAGTTTGTTTCGCATGCAGTTGTAGCTAAATAATGTATATCACAAGTATTTCTAGCTAAACCATATTTTTCGCATGGATTTGAAGCTAAGCCTTCTACTTCGCATTGATTTGAAGCTAAATCATTTGTTTCGCATGGATTTGAAGCTAAACCTCCTACATCGCATTGATTTCCAGCTAAATCATGTGTTTCGCATGGATTTGAAGCTAACTCGTTCTTTGCGCATGCAGTTAAATCTAAATAACGTATATCACAAGTATTTGAAGCTAAACCATTTGTTTCGCATGGATTTGCAGCTAAGCCTTCTACTTCGCATTAATTAGTAGCTAAATCACGTGTTTTGCATGGATTTGAAGCTAAACCTTCTACATCGCATTGATTTGAAGCTAAATCATGTGTTTCGCATGGATTTGAAGATAACAAGTTTGTTTCGCATGCAGTTGTAGCTAAATAATGTATATCACAAGTATTTCTAGCTAAACCATATTTTTCGCATGGACTTGAAGCTAAGCCTTCTACTTCGCATTGATTTGAAGCTAAATCATTTGTTCGCATGGATTTGAATCTAAACCTCCTACATCGCATTGATTTCCAGCTAAATCATGTGTTTCGCATGGATTTGAAGCTAACTCGATCGTTGCGCATGCAGTTAAATCTAAATAACGTATATCACAAGTATTTGAAGCTAAACCATTTGTTTCGCATGGATTTGAAGCTAAGCCTCTACTTCGCATTAATTAGTAGCTAAATCACGTGTTTTGCATGGATTTGAAGCTAAACTTCTACATCGCATTGATTTGAAGCTAAATCATGTGTTTCGCATGGATTTGAAGCTAACTCGTTTGTTTCGCATGCAGTTGAAGCTAAATCATGTCTTTCACAAGTATTTGAAGATGAACCATTTGAATCGCATTGATTTGAACATGAGCCTACTACTTCGCACTGATTTGCAACTAAATAATGTGTTTCGCATGGATATGAAGCTAAACCTTCTACATCCCGTGGATTTGAAGTTAAATCATGTGTTTCGCTTGGATTTGAAGCTAAACCTTCTACATCGCATTGATTTGAAGCTAAATCGTGTTTTTCGCATGGATTTGAGGCAACCTCGTTTGTTTCGCATGCAGTTGTAGCTAAATAATGTATATCACAAGTATTTGTAGCTAAACCATTTGTTTCGCATGTATGTGAAGCTAAATCATGTGTTTACCATGACAATGAACCTAAATCATGTGTTGCCCATGGATTTGAAGCTTAATCATGTAATTTGCATGGATTTGAATCTAACTTGATTGTATCCTCAGCATTTGAAGTTACCTCATTTATATCGCAAGTATATGAAGCTAAATCATATGTGTTCCGCTTGGTTTTGAAGCTAAACCTTCTACATCGCATTGATTTGAAGCTAAATCATCTGTTTCGGATGGATTTGAAGCTAAACCTGCTACTTCGCATTGATTTGAAGCTAAATCATGTGTTTCGCATGGATTTGAAGCTAACTCGTTTGTTTCGCATGCAGTTGAAGCTAAATCATGTCTTTCACAAGTATTTGAAGATGAACCATTTGAATCGCATTGATTTGAACATGAGCCTACTACTTCGCACTGATTTGCAACTAAATAATGTGTTTTGCATGGATATGAAGCTAAACCTTCTACATCCCGTGGATTTGAAGTTAAATCATGTGTTTGGCATGGATTTGAAGCTAAACCTTCTACATCGCATTGATTTGCTGCTGAATCATGTGTTTCGCATGGATTTGAACCTAACTCATTTGTGTCGCATGCAGTTGAAGCTAAATCATGTATATCACAAGTATTTGAATCTAAACCATTTGTTTCGCATGGATTTGAAGCTAAGCCTTCTACTTCGCATTGATTTAAGCTAAATCATTTGTTTCGCATGGCTTTGAAGCTAAACCTCCTACATCGCATTGATTTGCAGCTAAATCATGTGTTTCGCATGGATTAGAATCTAACTCGTTCGTTGCGCATGCAGTTAAATCTAAATAACGTATATCACAAGTATTTGAAGCTAAACCATTTGTTTCGCATAGATTTGAAGCTAAGCCTTCTACTTCGCATTAATAGGAAGCTAAATCACGTGTTTTGCATGGATTTGAAGCTAAACCTTCTACATTCGCATTGATTTGAAGCTAAATCATGTTTTTCCTATGGAGTTGAAGCTAACTCGTTTGTTTCGCATGCAGTTGAAGCTAAATCATGACTTTCACAAGTATTTGAAGATGAACCATTTGAATCGCATTGATTTGAACATGAGTCTACTACTTCGCACTGATTTGCAGCTAAATAATGTGTTTCGCACGGAATTGAATCTAACTTTTTTGGCCCATGCAGTTGTAGCTAAATAATGTATATAACAAGTATTTGTAGCTAAACCATTTGTTTCGCATGGATTTGAAGCTAAACCTTCTACATCGCAATGATTTGCAGCTGAATCATGTGTTTCGCATGGATTTGAAGCTAACTCGTTTGTGTCGCATGCAGTTGAAGCTAAATCATGTATATCACAAGTATTTGAATCTAAACCATTTGATTCGCATGGGATTTGATGCTAAGCCTTCTACTTCAAACTGATTTGAAGCTAAATCATGTGTTTCGCGTGGATTTGAAGGTAACTCGTTTTTTTTGCATGCAGTTGAAGCTATATCACCTTTATCCCAAGTGTTTGAAGCTAAATCATATGTGTCGCATGGATTTCAAGCTGAACCTACTACATCGCATTGATTTGAAGCTAAATCTTGTGTATCGCATGGATTTAATGCTAAACCTTCTACATCGCATTGATTTGAAGCTAAATCATGTGTTTCGCATGGATTTGAAGATAACAAGTTTGTTTCGCATGCAGTTGTAGCTAAATAATGTATATCACAAGTATTTGTAGCTAAACCATTTGTTTCGCATGTATGTGAAGCTAAATCATGTGTTTACCATGACAATGAACCTAATCATGTGTTGCCCATGGATTTGAAGCTTAATCGTGTGTTTTGCATGGATTTGAAGCTAACTTGATTGTATCCTCAGCATTTGAAGTTACTTCATTTATATCGCAAGTATATGAAGCTAAATCATATGTGGTTCCGCTTGGTTTTGAAGCTAAACCTCTACATCGCATTGGTTTGAAGCTAAATCATGTTTTTCGCATGGATTTGAAGCTAAACCTTCTACATCGCATTGATTTGAAGCTAAATCATGTGTTTCGCGTGGATTTGAAGGTAACTCGTTTGTTTTGCATGCAGTTGAAGCTATATCACCTTTATCCCAAGTGTTTGAAGCTAAATCATATGTGTCGAATGGATTTCAAGCTGAACCTACTACATCGCATTGATTTGAACTAAATCTTGTGTATCGCATGGATTTAAAGCTAAACCTTCTACATCGCATTGATTTGAAGATAAATCATGTGTTTCGCATGGATTTGGAGATAACAAGTTGTTTCGCATGCAGTTGAAGCTAAATCATGTCTTTCACAAGTATTTGAAGATGAACCATTTGAATCGCATTGACTTGAACATGAGCCTACTACTTCGCACTGATTTGCAACTAAATAATGTGTTTCGCATGGATTTGAAGCTAAACCTTCTACATCCCGTGGATTTGAAGTTAAATCATGTGTTTTGCATGGATTTGAAGCTAAACCTTCTACATCGCATTGATTTGCAGCTGGATCTTGTGTTTCGCATGGATTGAAGCTAACTCGTTCGTTTCGCCTGTATTTGAATCTATTTCACTTATATCGCAAGTATTTGAAGCTAAATCATGTGTTTCGCTTGGATTTGAAGCTAAACCTTGTACATCGCATTGATATGAAGCTAAATCGTGTGTTTCGCATGGATTTGAGGCAAACTCGTTTGTTTCGCATGCAGTTGTAGCTAAATAATGTATATCACAAGTATTTGTAGCTAAACCATTTGTTTCGCATGGATTTGAAGCTAACTCGTTCGTTGCGCATGCAGTTAAATCTAAATAACGTATACCACAAGTATTTGAAGCTAAACCATTTGTTTCGCATGGATTTGAAGCTAAACCTTCTACATCCCGTGGATTTGAAGTTAAATCAAGTGTTTTGCATGGATTTGAAGCTAAACCTTCTACATCGCATTGATTTGCAGCTGAATCTTGTGTTTCGCTTGGATTTGAAGCTAACTCGTTCGTTTCGCCTGTAACTGAATCTATTTCACTTATATCGCAAGTATTTGAAGCTAAATCATGTGTTTCGCTTGGAGTTGAAGCTAAACCTTCTACATCGCATTGATTTTAAGCTAAATCGTGTGTTACGCATGGATTTGAAGCTAACTCGTTCGTTTCAGCTGCATTTGAAACTATATGACTTATATCGCAAGTATTTGAAGCTAAATCGTGTGTTTCTCTTGAATTTGAAGCTAAGCCTTCTACATCGCATTGATTTGAAACTAAATTATGTGTTTCGCGTGGATTTGAAGGTAACTCGTTGTTTCGCATGCTGTTGAAGCTAAATCATGCATTTCACAAGAATTTGCAGCCGAACCATTAGATTCGCATGGATTTGAAGCTAAGCCTTCTACTTCGCACTGATTTGAAGTTAAATCATGTGTTTCGCGTCGATTTGGAGCTAACTCGTTTGCTTCGAATGCTGTTGAAGCTAAATCATGTATATCACAAGTATTTGAAGCTAAACCATTTGTATCGCATGGATTTGAAGCACTGCCATCTACTTCGCATTAATTAGTAGCTAAATCACGTGTTTTGCATGGATTTGAAGCTAAAGCTTCTACATCGCATTGATTTGAAGCTAAATCATGTGTTTCGCATGGATTTGAAGATAACAAGTTTGTTTCGCATGCAGTTGTAGCTAAATAATGTATATCACAAGTATTTCTAGCTAAACCATATTTTTCGCATGGATTTGAAGCTAAGCCTTCTACTTCGCATTGATTTGAAGATAAATCATTTGTTTCGCATGGATTTGAAGCTAAACCTCCTACATCGCATTGATTTCCAGCTAAATCATGTGTTTCGCATGGATTTGAAGCTAACTCGTTCGTTGCGCATGCAGTTAAATCTAAATAACGTATATCACAAGTATTTGAAGCTAAACCATTTGTTTCGCATGGATTTGAAGCTAAGCCTTCTACTTCGCATTAATTAGTAGCTAAATCACGTGTTTTGCATGGATTTGAATCTAAACCATCTACATCGCATTGATTTGAAGCTAAATCATGTGTTTCGCATGGATTTGAAGATAACAAGTTTGTTTCGCATGCAGTTGTAGCTAAATAATGTATATCACAAGTATTTCTAGCTAAACCATTTTTTTCGCATGGATTTGAAGCTAAGCCTTCTACTTCGCATTGATTTGAAGCTAAATCATTTGTTTCGCATGGATTTGAAGCTAAACCTCCTACATCGCATTGATTTCCAGCTAAATCATGTGTTTCGCATGGATTTGAAGCTAACTCGTTCGTTGCGCATGCAGTTAAATCTAAATAACGTATATGACAAGTATTTGAAGCTAAACCATTTGTTTCGGATGGATTTGAAGCTAAGCCTTCTACTTCGCATTAATTAGTAGCTAAATCACGTGTTTTGCATGGATTTGAAGCTAAACCTTCTACATCGTATTGATTTGAAGCTAAATCATGTGTTTCGCGTGGATTTGAAGGTAACTCGTTTGTTTTGCATGCAGTTGAAGCTATATCACCTTTATCCCAAGTGTTTGAAGCTAAATCATATGTGTCGCATGGATTTCAAGCTGAACCTACTACATCGCATTGATTTGAAACTAAATCTTGTGTATCGCATGGATTTAAAGCTAAACCTTCTACATGGCATTGATTTGAAGCTAAATCATGTGTCTCGCACGGATTTGAAGATAACAAGTTTGTTTCGCATGCAGTTGTAGCTAAATAATGTATATCACAAGTATTTCTAGCTAAACCATTTGTTTCGCATGGATTTGATGCTAACTCGTTCGTTGCGCATGCAGTTAAATCTAAATAACGTATATCACAAGTATTTGAAGCTAAACCATTTGTTTCGCATGGATTTGAAGCTAAACCTTCTACATCCTGTGGATTTGAAGTTAAATCAAGTGTTTTGCATGGATTTGAAGCTAAACCTTCTACATCGCATTGATTTGCAGCTGAATCTTGTGTTTCACATGGATTTGAAGCTAACTCGTTCGTTTCGCCTGTAATTGAATCTATTTCACTTATATCGCAAGTATTTGAAGCTAAATCATGTGTTTCGCTTGGAGTTGAAGCTAAACCTTCTACATCGCATTGATTTGAAGCTAAATCGTGTGTTACGCATGGATTTGGGGCAAACTCGTTTGTTTCGCATGCAGTTGTAGCTAATTAATGTATATCACAAGTATTTGTAGCTAAACCATTTGTTTCGCATGGATTTGAAGCTAAGCCATCTACTTCGCATTGATTTGAAGCTAAATCATTTGTTTTGCATAGAATTGAAGCTACCTCGTTTGTTCCTCCTGCTTTTGAAGCTATATCACTTATATCGCAAGTATTTGAAGCTAAATCATATGTGTCGCATGGATTTGAAGCTGATCCTACTACATCGCATTGATTTTAAGCAAAATCTTGTGTATCGCATGGATTTGAAGCTAAACCTTCTACATCCCATGGATATGAAGCTAAATCATGTGTTTGGCATGGATTTGAAGCTAAACCTTCTACATCGCATTGATTTGCTGCTGAATCATGTGTTTCGCATGGATTTGAACCTAACTCATTTGTGTCGCATGCAGTTGAAGCTAAATCATGTATATCACAAGTATTTGAATCTGAACCATTTGTTTCGCATGGATTTGAAGCTAAGCCTTCTACTTCGCATTGATTTGAAGCTAAATCATTTGTTTCGCATGGCTTTGTAGCTAAACCTCCTACATCGCATTGATTTGCAGCTAAATCATGTGTTTCGCTTGGATTAGAAGCTAACTCGTTCGTTGCGCATGCAGTTAAATCTAAATAACGTATATCACAAGTATTTGAAGCTAAACCATTTGTTTCGGATGGATTTGAAGCTAAGCCTTCTACTTCGCATTAATTAGTAGCTAAATCACGTGTTTTGCATGGATTTGAAGCTAAACCTTCTACATCGTATTGATTTGAAGCTAAATCATGTGTTTCGCGTGGATTTGAAGGTAACTCGTTTGTTTTGCATGCAGTTGAAGCTATATCACCTTTATCCCAAGTGTTTGAAGCTAAATCATATGTGTCGCATGGATTTCAAGCTGAACCTACTACATCGCATTGATTTGAAACTAAATCTTGTGTATCGCATGGATTTAAAGCTAAACCTTCTACATGGCATTGATTTGAAGCTAAATCATGTGTTTCGCACGGATTTGAAGATAACAAGTTTGTTTCGCATGCATTTGTAGCTAAATAATGTATATCACAAGTATTTCTAGCTAAACCATTTGTTTCGCATGGATTTGAAGCTAACTCGTTCGTTGCGCATGCAGTTAAATCTAAATAACGTATGTCACAAGTATTTGAAGTTAAACCATTTGTTTCGCATGGATTTGAAGCTAAACCTTCTACATCCTGTGGATTTGAAGTTAAATCAAGTGTTTTGCATGGATTTGAAGCTAAACCTTCTACATCGCATTGATTTGCAGCTGAATCTTGTGTTTCACATGGATTTGAAGCTAACTCGTTCGTTTCGCCTGTAATTGAATCTATTTCACTTATATCGCAAGTATTTGAAGCTAAATCATGTGTTTCGCTTGGAGTTGAAGCTAAACCTTCTACATCGCATTGATTTGAAGCTAAATCGTGTGTTACGCATGGATTTGGGGCAAACTCGTTTGTTTCGCATGCAGTTGTAGCTAATTAATGTATATCACAAGTATTTGTAGCTAAACCATTTGTTTCGCATGGATTTGAAGCTAAGCCATCTACTTCGCATTGATTTGAAGCTAAATCATTTGTTTTGCATAGAATTGAAGCTACCTCGTTTGTTCCTCCTGCTTTTGAAGCTATATCACTTATATCGCAAGTATTTGAAGCTAAATCATATGTGTCGCATGGATTTGAAGCTGATCCTACTACATCGCATTGATTTTAAGCAAAATCTTGTGTATCGCATGGATTTGAAGCTAAACCTTCTACATCCCATGGATATGAAGCTAAATCATGTGTTTGGCATGTATTTGAAGCTAAACCTTCTACATCGCATTGATTTGCTGCTGAATCATGTGTTTCGCATGGATTTGAACCTAACTCATTTGTGTCGCATGCAGTTGAAGCTAAATCATGTATATCACAAGTATTTGAATCTGAACCATTTGTTTCGCATGGATTTGAAGCTAAGCCTTCTACTTCGCATTGATTTGAAGCTAAATCATTTGTTTCGCATGGCTTTGAAGCTAAACCTCCTACATCGCATTGATTTGCAGCTAAATCATGTGTTTCGCATGGATTAGAAGCTAACTCGTTCGTTGCGCATGCAGTTAAATCTAAATAACGTATATCACAAGTATTTGAAGCTAAACCATTTGTTTCGCATAGATTTGAAGCTAAGCCTTCTACTTCGCATTAATAGGAAGCTAAATCACGTGTTTTGCATGGATTTGAAGCTAAACCTTCTACATTCGCATTGATTTGAAGCTAAATCATGTTTTTCCTATGGAGTTGAAGCTAACTCGATTGTTTCGCATGCAGTTGAAGCTAAATCATGACTTTCACAAGTATTTGAAGATGAACCATTTGAATCGCATTGATTTGAAGATGAGTCTACTACTTCGCACTGATTTGCAGCTAAATAATGTGTTTCGCATGGAATTGAATCTAACTTTTTTGGCCCATGCAGTTGTAGCTAAATAATGTATATAACAAGTATTTGTAGCTAAACCATTTGTTTCGCATGGATTTGAAGCTAAACCTTCTACTTCGCAATGATTTGCAGCTGAATCATGTGTTTCGCATGGATTTGAAGCTAACTCGTTTGTGTCGCATGCAGTTGAAGCTAAATCATGTATATCACAAGTATTTGAATCTAAACCATTTGATTCGCATGGGATTTGATGCTAAGCCTTCTACTTCAAACTGATTTGAAGCTAAATCATGTGTTTCGCGTGGATTTGAAGGTAACTCGTTTGTTTTGCATGCAGTTGAAGCTATATCACCTTTATCCCAAGTGTTTGAAGCTAAATCATATGTGTCGCATGGATTTGAAGCTGATCCTACTACATCGCATTGATTTTAAGCAAAATCTTGTGTATCGCATGGATTTGAAGCTAAACCTTCTACATCCCATGGATATGAAGCTAAATCATGTGTTTGGCATGGATTTGAAGCTAAACCTTCTACATCGCATTGATTTGCTGCTGAATCATGTGTTTCGCATGGATTTGAACCTAACACATTTGTGTCGCATGCAGTTGAAGCTAAATCATGTATATCACAAGTATTTGAATCTAAACAATTTGTTTCGCATGGATTTGAAGCTAAGCCTTCTACTTCGCATTGATTTGAAGCTAAATCATTTGTTTCGCATGGATTTGAAGCTAATCCTCCTACATCGCATTGATTTGCAGCTAAATCATGTGTTTCGCATGGATTAGAAGCTAACTCGTTCGTTGCGCATGCAGTTAAATCTAAATAACGTATATCACAAGTATTTGAAGCTAAACCATTTGTTTCGCATAGATTTGAAGCTAAGCCTTCTACTTCGCATTAATAGGAAGCTAAATCACGTGTTTTGCATGGATTTGAAGCTAAACCTTCTACATTCGCATTGATTTGAAGCTAAATCATGTTTTTCCTATGGAGTTGAAGCTAACTCGTTTGTTTCGCATGCAGTTGAAGCTAAATCATGACTTTCACAAGTATTTGAAGATGAACCATTTGAATCGCATTGATTTGAACATGAGTCTACTACTTCGCACTGATTTGCAGCTAAATGATGTGTTTCGCACGGAATTGAATCTAACTTTTTTGGCCCATGCAGTTGTAGCTAAATAATGTATATAACAAGTATTTGTAGCTAAACCATTTGTTTCGCATGGATTTGAAGCTAAACCTTCTACATCGCAATGATTTGAAGCTAAATCATGTATTTCGCGTGGATTTGAAGGTAACTCGTTTTTTTTGCATGCAGTTGAAGCTATATCACCTTTATCCCAAGTGTTTGAAGCTAAATCATATGTGTCGCATGGATTTCAAGCTGAACCTACTACATCGCATTGATTTGAAGCTAAATCTTGTGTATCGCATGGATTTAATGCTAAACCTTCTACATCGCATTGATTTGAAGCTAAATCATGTGTTTCGCATGGATTTGAGGATAACAAGTTTGTTTCGCATGCAGTTGTAGCTAAATAATGTATATCACAAGTATTTGTAGCTAAACCATTTGTTTCGCATGTATGTGAAGCTAAATCATGTGTTTACCATGACAATGAACCTAATCATGTGTTGCCCATGGATTTGAAGCTTAATCGTGTGTTTTGCATGGATTTGAAGCTAACTTGATTGTATCCTCAGCATTTGAAGTTACTTCATTTATATCGCAAGTATATGAAGCTAAATCATATGTGTTCCGCTTGGTTTGAAGCTAAACCTTCTACATCGCATTGGTTTGAAGCTAAATCATGTGTTTCGCATGGATTTGAAGCTAAACCTTCTACATCGCATTGATTTGAAGCTAAATCATGTGTTTCGCGTGGATTTGAAGGTAACTCGTTTGTTTTGCATGCAGTTGAAGCTATATCACCTTTATCCCAAGTGTTTGAAGCTAAATCATATGTGTCGAATGGATTTCAAGCTGAACCTACTACATCGCATTGATTTGAAACTAAATCTTGTGTATCGCATGGATTTAAAGCTAAACCTTCTACGTCGCATTGATTTGAAGATAAATCATGTGTTTTGCATGGATTTGAAGCTAAACCTTCTACATCGCATTGATTTGCAGCTGAATCTAGTGTTTCGCCTTGGATTTGAAGCTAACTCGTTCGTTTCGCCTGTAATTGAATCTATTTCACTTATATCGCAAGTATTTGAAGCTAAATCATGTGTTTCGCTTGGATTTGAAGCTAAACCTTCTACATCGCATTGATTTGAAGCTAAATCGTGTGTTTCGCATGGATTTGATGCAAACTCGTTTGTTTGCATACAGTTGTAGCTAAATAATGTATATCACAAGTATTTGTAGCTAAACCATTTGTTCGCATGGATTTGAAGCTAAAGCCATCTACTTCGCATTGATTTGAAGCTAAATCATTTGTTTCGCATGGAATTGAAGCTACCTCGTTTGTTCCTCCTGCTTTTGAAGCTATATCACTTATATCGCAAGTATTTGAAGCTAAATCATATGTGTCGCATGGATTTGAAGCTGATCCTACTACATCGCATTGATTTTAAGCAAAATCTTGTGTATCGCATGGATTTGAAGCTAAACCTTCTACATCCCATGGATATGAAGCTAAATCATGTGTTTGGCATGGATTTGAAGCTAAACCTTCTACATCGCATTGATTTGCTGCTGAATCATGTGTTTCGCATGGATTTGAACCTAACTCGTTTGTGTCGCATGCAGTTGAAGCTAAATCATGTATATCACAAGTATTTGAATCTAAACCATTTCTTTCGCACTGATTTGATGCTAAATCATGTCTTTAGCATGGATTTGAACCTAACTCGTTTGTGTCGCATGCAGTTGAATCTAAATCATGTATATCACAAGTATTTGAATCTAAACCATTTGTATCGCACGGATTTGAATCTCTGCCTTCTACTTCGCATTGATTGACGCTCAATATTGTGTTTCGAAAGGATTTGAAGCTAACTCGTTTGTTTCGCATGCAGTTGAAACTAAATCTTGTATATCACAAGTATTTGCAGCTAATCAATTGATTCGCATGGATTTGAAGTTAAGCCTTCTACTTCGCATTGGTTGGATCCTAAATCACGTGTTTTGCATGGATTTGAAGCTATGCCTTCTACATCGCATTGATTTGCAGCTGAATCTTGTGTTTCGCATGGATTTGAAGCTAACTCGTCCGTTTCAGCTGCATTTGAAACTATATGACTTATATCGCAAGTATTTGAAGCTAAATCATGTGTTTCTCTTGAATTTGAAGCTAAGCCTTCTACATCGCATTGATTTGAACTAAATTATGTGTTTCGCGTGGATTTGAAGGTAACTCGTTGTTTCGCATGCTGTTGAAGCTAAATCATGCATTTCACAAGAATTTGCAGCCGAACTATTATATTCGCATGGATTTTAAGCTAAGCCTTCTACTTCGCACTGATTTGAAGTTAAATCATGTGTTTCGCGTCGATTGGAGCTAACTCGTTTGCTTCGAATGCTGTTGAAGCTAAATCATGTATATCACAAGTATTTGAAGCTAAACCATTTGTATCGCATGGATTTGAAGCTTCGCCTTCAACTTGGCATTGAATTGAAACTAAATCGTGTGTTTTGCATGGATTTGAAGCTAACTCGTTTGTTTCTCCTGTATTTGAAGCTATATCATTTATATCGCAAGTATTTGAATCTAAAGCATTTGTTTCGCATGGATTTGAAGCTAAGCCTTCTACTTCGCATTGATTGGATCCTAAATCAAGTGTTTTACATGGATTTGAATCTAAGCCTTGATTTGCATAACATAGCATTGATTTGCAGCTGAATCATGTGTTTCGCATGGATTTGAAGCTAACTCGTTCGTTTCTCCTGCATTTGAAACTATATCACATATATCCCAAGTGTAGGAAGCTCAATCATTTGTTTCGCATGGATTTGAAGCTAAACCTGCTACTTCGCATTGATTTGAAGCTAAATTATGTGTTTCGCGTGGATTTTAATGTAACTCATTTGTTTGGCATGCAGTTGAAGCTATATCACCTATATCCAAAGTGTTGGAAGCTCAATCATTTGCTTCGCATGGATTTGAAGCTAAACCTGCTACTTCGCATTGATTTGAAGCTAAATCATGTGTTTCGCGTGGATTCGGAGATAACGCGTTTGCTTCGCATGCAGTTGAAGCTAAATCATGTCTTTCACAAGTATTTGAAGATGAACCATTTGAATCGCATTGATTTGAACATGAGCCTACTACTTCGCACTGATTTGCAACTAAATAATGTGTTTCGCATGGATATGAAGCTAAACCTTCTACATCCCGTGGATTTGAAGTTAAATCATGTGTTTCGCTTGGATTTGAAGCTAAACCTTCTAAATCGCATTGATTTGAAGCTAAATCGTGTTTTTCGCATGGATTTGAGGCAAACTCGTTTGTTCGCATGCAGTTGTAGCTAAGTAATGTATATCACAAGTATTTGTAGCTAAACCATTTGTTTCGCATGTATGTGAAGCTAAATCATGTGTTTACCATGACAATGAACCTAAATCATATGTTGCCCATGGATTTGAAGCTTAATCATGTAATTTGCATGGATTTGAAGCTAACTTGATTGTATCCTCAGCATTGAAGTTACTTCATTTATATCGCAAGTATATGAAGCTAAATCATATGTGTTTCGCTTGGTTTGAAGCTAAACCTTCTACATCGCATTGATTGAAGCTAAATCATGTGTATCGGATGGATTTGAAGCTAAACCTTCTACATCGCATTGATTTGAAGCTAAATCATGTGTTTCGCGTGGATTTGAAGGTAACTCGTTGTTTCGCATGCAGTTGAAGCTAAATCATGCATTCCACACGTATTTGAAGCCGAAACATTAGATTCGCATGGATTTGAAGCTAAGCCTTCTACTTCGCACTGATTTGAAGTTAAATCATGTGTTTCGCGTGGATTTGGAGCTAACTCGTTTGCTTCGAATGCAGTTGATACTAAATCATGTATATCACAAGTACTTGCAGCTAAACAATTGATTCGCATGGATTTGAAGCTTCGCCTTCAACTTGGCATTGAATTGAAGCTAAATCGTGTGTTTTGCATGGATTTGAAGCTAACTCGTTTGTTTCTCCTGTATTTGAAGCTATATCATTTATATCGCAAGTATTTGAAGCTAAAGCATTTGTTTCGCATGGATTTGAAGCTAAGCCTTCTACTTCGCATTGATTGGATCCTAAATCAAGTGTTTTACATGGATTTGAATCTAAGCCTTGATTTGCATAACATAGCATTGATTTGCAGCTGAATCATGTGTTTCGCATGGATTTGAAGCTAACTCGTTCGTTTCTCCTGCATTTGAAACTATATCACATATATCCCAAGTGTAGGAAGCTCAATCATTTGTTTCGCATGGATTTGAAGCTAAACCTGCTACTTCGCATTGATTTGAAGCTAAATTATGTGTTTCGCGTGGATTTTAATGTAACTCATTTGTTTGGCATGCAGTTGAAGCTATATCACCTATATCCAAAGTGTTGGAAGCTCAATCATTTGCTTCGCATGGATTTGAAGCTAAACCTGCTACTTCGCATTGATTTGAAGCTAAATCATGTGTTTCGCGTGGATTCGGAGATAACGCGTTTGCTTCGAATGCGGTTGAAGCTAAATCATGTATATCGCAAGTATTTGAGGCTAAACCATTTGTATCGCATGGATTTGAATCTCTGCCTTCTACTTCGCATTGATTTGACGCTCAATATTGTGTTTCGAATGGATTTGAAGCTAACTCGTTTGTTTCGCATGCAGTTGAAGCTAAATCATGCATTTCACAAGAATTTGCAGCCGAACCATTAGATTCGCATGGATTTGAAGCTAAGCCTTCTACTTCGCACTGATTTGAAGTTAAATCATGTGTTTCGCGTCGATTTGGAGCTAACTCGTTTGCTTCGAATGCTGTTGAAGGTAAATCATGTATATCACAAGTATTTGAAGCTAAACCATTTGTATCGCATGGATTTGAAGCACTGCCATCTACTTCGCATTGATTAGTAGCTAAATCACGTGTTTTGCATGGATTTGAAGCTGAACCTTCTACATCGCATTGATTTGAAGCTAAATCATGTGTTTCGCATGGATTTGAAGATAACAAGTTTGTTTCGCATGCAGTTGTAGCTAAATAATGTATATCACAAGTATTTCTAGCTAAACCATATTTTTCGCATGGATTTGAAGCTAAGCCTTCTACTTCGCATTGATTTGAAGCTAAATCATTTGTTTCGCTTGGATTTGAAGCTAAACCTCCTACATCGCATTGATTTCCAGCTAAATCATGTGTTTCGCATGGATTTGAAGCTAACTCGTTCGTTGCGCATGCAGTTAAATCTAAATAACGTATATCACAAGTATTTGAAGCTAAACCATTTGTTTGGCATGGATTTGAAGCTAAGCCTTCTACTTCGCATTAATTAGTAGCTAAATCACGTGTTTTGCATGGATTTGAAGCTAAACCTTCTACATCGCATTGATTTGAAGCTAAATCATGTGTTTCGCATGGATTTGAAGATAACAAGTTTGTTTCGCATGCAGTTGTAGCTAAATAATGTATATCACAAGTATTTCTAGCTAAACCATATTTTTCGCATGGATTTGAAGCTAAGCCTTCTACTTCGCATTGATTTGAAGCTAAATCATTTGTTTCGCATGGATTTGAATCTAAACCTCCTACATCGCATTGATTTCCAGCTAAATCATGTGTTTCGCATGGATTTGAAGCTAACTCGATCGTTGCGCATGCAGTTAAATCTAAATAACGTATATCACAAGTATTTGAAGCTAAACCATTTGATTCGCATGGATTTGAAGCTAAGCCTTCTACTTCGCATTAATTAGTAGCTAAATCACGTGTTTTGCATGGATTTGAAGCTAAACCTTCTACATCGCATTGATTTGAAGCTAAATCATGTGTTTCGCATGGATTTGAAGCTAACTCGTTTGTTTCGCATGCAGTTGAAGCTAAATCATGTCTTTCACAAGTATTTGAAGATGAACCATTTGAATCGCATTGATTTGAACATGAGCCTACTACTTCGCACTGATTTGCAACTAAATAATGTGTTTCGCATGGATATGAAGCTAAACCTTCTACATCCCGTGGATTTGAAGTTAAATCATGTGTTTCGCTTGGATTTGAAGATAACAAGTTTGTTTCGCATGCAGTGTAGCTAAATAATGTATATCACAAGTATTTCTAGCTAAACCATATTTTTCGCATGGATTTGAAGCTAAGCCTTCTACTTCGCATTGATTTGAAGCTAAATCATTTGTTTCGCTTGGATTTGAAGCTAAACCTCCTACATCGCATTGATTTCCAGCTAAATCATGTGTTTCGCATGGATTTGAAGCTAACTCGTTCGTTGCGCATGCAGTTAAATCTAAATAACGTATATCACAAGTATTTGAAGCTAAACCATTTGTTTGGCATGGATTTGAAGCTGAGCCTTCTACTTCGCATTTAATTAGTAGCTAAATCACGTGTTTTGCATGGATTTGAAGCTAAACCTTCTACATCGCATTGATTTGAAGCTAAATCATGTGTTTCGCATGGATTTGAAGATAACAAGTTTGTTTCGCATGCAGTTGTAGCTAAATAATGTATATCACAAGTATTTCTAGCTAAACCATTATTTTTCGCATGGATTTGAAGCTAAGCCTTCTACTTCGCATTGATTTGAAGCTAAATCATTTGTTTCGCATGGATTTGAATCTAAACCTCCTACATCGCATTGATTTCCAGCTAAATCATGTGTTTCGCATGGATTTGAAGCTAACTCGATCGTTGCGCATGCAGTTAAATCTAAATAACGTATATCACAAGTATTTGAAGCTAAACCATTTGTTTCGCATGGATTTGAAGCTAAACCTTCTACTTCGCATTAATTAGTAGCTAAATCACGTGTTCTGCATGGATTTGAAGCTAACCTTCTACATCGCATTGATTTGAAGCTAAATCATGTGTTTCGCATGGATTTGAAGCTAACTCGTTGTTTCGCATGCAGTTGAAGCTAAATCATGTCTTTCACAAGTATTTGAAGATGAACCATTTGAATCGCATTGATTTGAACATGAGCCTACTACTTCGCACTGATTTGCAACTAAATAATGTGTTTCGCATGGATATGAAGCTAAACCTTCTACATCCCGTGGATTTGAAGTTAAATCATGAGTTTCGCTTGGATTTGAAGCTAAACCTTCTAAATCGCATTGATTTGAAGCTAAATCGGGTTTTTCGCATGGATTTTGAGGCAACCTCGTTTGTTTCGCATGCAGTTGTAGCTAAATAATGTATATCACAAGTATTTATAGCTAAACCATTTGTTTCGCATGTATGTGAAGCTAAATCATGTGTTTACTATGACAATGAACCTAATCATGTGTTTGCCCATGGATTTGAAGCTTAATCATGTGTTTTGCATGGATTTGAAGCTAACTTGATTGTATCCTCAGCATTTGGAGTTACTTCATTTATATCGCAAGTATATGAAGCTAAATCATATGTGTTCCGCTTGGTTTTGAAGCTAAACCTTCTACATCGCATTGGTTTGAAGCTAAATCATGTGTTTCGCATGGATTTGAAGCAAAACCTTCTACATCGCATTGAATTGAAGCTAAATCATGTGTTTCGCGTGGATTTGAAGGTAACTCGTTTGTTTTGCATGCAGTTGAAGCTATATCACCTTTATCCCAATTGTTTGAAGCTAAATCATATGTGTCGAATGGATTTCAAGCTGAACCTACTACATCGCATTGATTTGAAACTAAATCTTGTGTATCGCATGGATTTAAAGCTAAACCTTCTACATCGCATTGATTTGAAGATAAATCATGTGTTTCGCATGGATTTGGAGATAACAAGTTTGTTTCGCATGCAGTTGAAGCTAAATCATGTCTTTCACAAGTATTTGAAGATGAACCATTTGAATCGCATTGACTTGAACATGAGCCTACTACTTCGCACTGATTTGCAACTAAATAATGTGTTTCGCATGGATTTGAAGCTAACTCGTTCGTTTCGCCTGTATTTGAATCTATTTAACTTATATCGCAAGTATTTGAAACTAAATCATGTGTTTCGCATGGATTTGAAGCTAAACCTTCTACATCCCGTGGATTTGAAGCTAAATCATGTGTTTGGCAAGGATTTGAAGCTAAAACTTCTACATCGCATTTATTTGCAGCTGAACCATGTGTTTCGCATGGATTTGAAGCTAACTCGTTCGTTTCGCCTGTATTTTAATCTGTTTAGCTTATATGGCAAGTATTTGAAGTTAAATCATTTGTTTCGCATGGATTTGAAGCTAAACCTCCTACATCGCATTTGATTTGCAGCTAAATCATGTGTTTCGCATGGATTTGAAGCTAACTCGTTTGTTTCGCATGCAGTTGAAGCTAAATCATGTCTTTCACAAGTATTTGAATCTAAACCATTTGATTCGCATGGGATTTGATGCTAAGCCTTCTACTTCTCACTGATTTGATGCTGAATCATGTCTCTCGCATGGATTTGATGCTAACTCGTTTGTTTCGCATGCAGTTGGAGATATATCATGTATATATCAACTATTAGAACCTAAACCATTTGTTTCGCATGTATGTGAAGCTAAATCATGTGTTTACCATGACAAAGAACCTAAATCATGTGTTGCCGATGGATTTGAAGCTTAGTCATGTGTTTTGCATGGATTTGAAGCTAACTTGATTGTATCATCAGCATTTGAAGTTACTTCATTTATATCGCAAGTATTTGAAGCTAAATCATATGTGTTTAATGTGCTAAATCAATAGCTCGTTCGTTGCACATACTGTTAAATCTAAATAACGTATACCACAAGTATTTGATGCTAAACCATTAGTTTCGCATGGTTTTGAAGCTAAGCCTTCTACTTCGTATTAATTGGAAGCTAAACCACGTGTTTTGCATGGACTTGAAGCTGAACCTTCTACATCGCATTGATTTGCAAATGAATCATGTGTTTCGCATGGATTTGAAGCTAACACGTTCGTTTCGCCTGTATTTGAATCTATATCACTTGTATCGCAAGTATTTGAATCTAAATCATGTGTTTCGCTTGGATTTGAAGCTAAACCTTCTCCATCGCATTCATTTGAACCAATTCATGTGTTTCGCGTGGATTTGAAGCTAACTCGTTTGTTTCGCATGCAGTTGTAGCTAAATAATGTATATCACAAGTATTTGTACCTAAATCATTTGTTTCGCATGGATTTGAAGCTAACTCGTTCGTTTCGCCTGTATTTGAATCTATTTAACTTATATCGCAAGTATTTGAAACTAAATCATGTGTTTCGCATGGATTTGAAGCTAAACCTTCTACATCCCGTGGATTTGAAGCTAAATCATGTGTTTGGCAAGGATTTGAAGCTAAAACTTCTACATCGCATTTATTTGCAGCTGAACCATGTGTTTCGCATGGATTTGAAGCTAACTCGTTCGTTTCGCCTGTATTTGAATCTGTTTAGCTTATATGGCAAGTATTTGAAGTTAAATCATTTGTTTCGCATGGATTTGAAGCTAAACCTCCTACATCGCATTGATTTGCAGCTAAATCATGTGTTTCGCATGGATTTGAAGATAACTCGTTTGTTACGCCTGCAGTTGAATCTATATCACTTATATCACAACTATTTGAAGCAAAATCAATTGTTCCGCATGGATTTGAAGCTAAGCCTTCTACTTCGCATTGGTTGGATCCTAAATCATGTGTTTGGCATGGATTTGAAGCTAAACCTGCTACATCGCATTGATGTGCATCTGAATCATGTGTTTCGCATGAATTTGAAGCTAACTCGTATGTGTCGCATGGATTTGAAGCTGAACCTTCTACATCGCATTGATTTGAAGCTAAATCTTGAGAATCGCATGGATTTGAATCTAAATCATGTTATTCGCTTGGACTCGAAGATAACTCGCTTGTTTAGCCTGCATTTGAAGCTCTACCATTTATACTGCAAGTATTTGAATCTAAATCATTCGTTTCGCATGGATTTGAAGCTAATCCTTCTAATTCGAATTCTTTTGCATCTAAATCATGTGTTCCGCATGGATTTGAAGCTAAATCGTTTGTTTCGCATGGATTTGTAGCTAAACCTTCTACATCGTATTGATTTGAAGCTAAATCATGTGTTTCGCATGGATTTGAAGCTAACTTGTTTGTTTCCCCTGCATTTGTAGCTATATCACTTATATCGCAAGTATCTGAATCTAAATCAATTGTTTCTCATGTATTTGAAGCAAAGCCTTCTACTTCTCATTGATTTGAAGATAAATCATGTGTTTCTCATGGATTTGAAGCTATCTCGTTCGTTCCTCTTGCATTTGAAGCTATACCATTTATATCGCAAGTATCTGAAGCTAAATCATTTTTTTCGCATGGATTTGAAGCTAAACCTTCTACATCGCACTGATTTGCAGCTTAATAATGTGTTTTGCATGGCTTTGAAGCTAACTCGTTTGTTTCCCCTACATTAAGAGCTATATCACTTATATAACAAGTACCTGATGCTAAATCATTTGTTTCGCATGGATTTGGAGCTAAACCTTCCACATCGCATTTATTTGAAGCTAAATCATTTGTTTCGCACGGATTTGAAGCTAAACCTTCTACATGAAATTGATTTGAAGCTAAATCATGTGTTTCGCGTGGATTTGAAGGTAACTCGTTTGTTTCGCATGCAGTTGAAGCTATATCACCTATATCCCAAGTGTTTGAAACACAATCATTTGTTTCGCATGGATTTGAAGCTAAACCTTCTACATTCGCATTGATTTGAAGCTAAATCGTGTGTTTCGCATGGATTTGAAGGTAACTCGTTTGTTTCGCATGCAGTTGTAGCTAAATAATGTATATCACAAGTATTTGTAGCTAAACCATTTGTTTCGCATGGATTTGAAGCTAAGCCTTCTACTTCGCATTGATTAGAAGCTAAATCATTTGTTTCGCATGGATTTGAAGCTAAACCTTCTACATCGCATTGATTTGAAGCTAAATCATGTGTTTCGCGTGGATTTGAAGCTAACTCGTTTGTTTCGCATGCAGTTGTAGCTAAATAATGTATATCACAAGTATTTGTAGCTACACCATTTGTTTCGCATGGATTTGAAGCTAAGCCTTCTACTTCCCATTGATTTGATGCTAAATCATTTGTTTCGCATAGAATTGAAGCTACCTCGTTTGTTCCTCCTTCTTTTGAAGCTATATCACTTATATCGCAAGTATTTGAAGCTAAATCATATGTGTCGCATGGATTTGAAGCTGAACCTTCTACATCGCATTGATTTGAAGCTAAATCTTGTGTATCGCATGGATTTGAAGCTAAACCTTCTACAAAGCATTGATTTGAAGCTAAATCATGTGTTTCGCATGGATTAGAAGCTAACTCGTTTGTTTCGCATGCAGTTGTAGCTAAATAATGTATATCACAAGTATTTGTAGCTAAACCATTTGTTTCGCATGGATTTGAAGCTAAGCCTTCTACTTCGCATTGATTTGAAGCTAAATCATTTGTTTCGCATGGATTTGAAGCTAAACCTTCTACATCGCATGGATTTGAAACTAAACCTTGTACATCGCATTGAGTTGCAGCTAAATCATGTGTTTCGCATGGATTTGAAGCTAACTCGTTCGTTGCGCATGCAGTTAAATCTAAATAACGTATATCACAAGTATTTGAAGCTAAACCATTTGTTTCGCATAGATTTTAAGCTAAGCCTTCTACTTCGCATTAATAGGAAGCTAAATCACGTGTTTTGCATGGATTTGAAGATGAACCTTCTACATCGCATTGATTTGAAGCTAAATCGTGTGTTTCGCATGGATTTGAAGCTAAACCTTCTACATCGCATTTATTTGCAGCTGAATCATGTCTTTCGCATGGATTTGAAGCTAACTCGTTCGTTTCGCCTGTATTTGAATCTACCTAACTTATATCGCAAGTATTTGAAGCTAAATCATGTGTTTCGCATGGATTTGAAGCTAAACCTTCTACAATCCCGTGGATTTGAAGCTAAATCATGTGTTTGGCATGGATTTGAAGCTATAACTTCTACATCGCATTTATTAGCAGCTGGATCATGTGTTTCGCATGGATTTGAAGCTAACTCGTTCGTTTCGCCTGTATTTGAATCTGTTTAACTTATATGGCAAGTATTTGAAGCTAAATCATGTGTTTCGCTTGGATTTGAAGCTAAACCTTCTACATCGCATTTATTTGAAGCTAAATCGTGTGTTTCGCATGGATTTGATGCAAACTCGTTTGTTTGCATGCAGTTGTAGCTAAATAATGTATATCACAAGTATTTGTAGCTAAACCATTTGTTTCGCATGGATTTGAAGCTAAGCCATCTACTTCGCATTGATTTGAAGCTAAATCATTTGTTTCGCATGGAATTGAAGCTACCTCGTTTGTTCCTCCTGCTTTTGAAGCTATATCACTTATACCGCAAGTATTTGAAGTTAAATCATATGTGTGGCATGGATTTGAAGCTGAACCTACTACATCGCATTGATTTGAAGCTTAATCGTGTGTTTCGCATGGATTTGAAGCTACGCCTTCTACTTCGTACTGTTTTGAAGCTTAATCATGTGTTTTGCATGGATTTGAAGCTATCTCGTTTGTTTCGCCTGCAGTTGAATCTATATCACTTACATCACAAGTTTTTGAAGCATAACCATTTGTTCCGCATGGATTTGAAGCTACGCCTTCTACTTTCCATTGATTTGAAGCTAAATCATCTGTTTCGCTTGGATTTGAAGCTAACACGTTTGATTCACATGCAGTTGAAGCTAAATCATGTATTTCACAAGAATTTGAAGCCGAACCATTAGATTCGCATCGATTTGAAGCTGAGCCTTCTACTTCGCACTGATTTGAAGCTAAATCATGTGTCTCGCTTGGATTTGAAGCAAAGCCTTCTACTTCGAATTGATTTGAATCTAAATCATGTATTTCGCATGGATCTGAAGCTAACTCGTTTGTTTCGCCAGCATTTGAAGCTATATCACTTATATTCGCAAGTATTTGTTGCTAAATCATTCGTTTCGCATGGGTTTGAAGCTAACCCTTTTACTTCGCATTGATTTGAAGTTAAATCATGTGTTTCCCTTGGATTTGAAGCTGAATCGTTTTTTTCGCATGCAGTTGAATCTATATTATTTATATCGCAAGTATCTGAAGCTAAATCATTTGTTTCTCATGGATTTGAAGCTAAACCTTCTACATCCCATGGATTTGAAGCTAAATCATGTGTTTGGCATGGATTTGAAGCTAAACCTTCTACATCGCATTGATTTGCATCTGAATCATGTGTTTCGCATGGATTTGAAGCTAACTCGTTTGTGTCGCATGCAGTTGAAGCTAAATCATGTATATCACAAGTATTTGAATCTAAACCATTTGATTCGCATGGGATTTGATGCTAAGCCTTCTACTTCACACTGATTTGATGCTGAATCATGTCTTTCGCATGGATTTGAAGCTAACTCGTTCGTTTCGCCTGCAGTTGAATCTACATCACTTATATCGCAAGTAATTGAAGCTAAATCATGTGTATCGCGTGGATTTTGAAGCTAACTCGTTTGATTAGTCTGCATTTGAAGCTATATCACTTATACCCCAAGTGTTTGAAGCTAAATCATTTGTTTCGCATGGATTTGAAGCTAAACCATCTACATCGCATTCATTTGAAACTAATTATGTGTTTCGCGTGGATTTGAAGGTAACTCGTTTGTCTTGCATGCAGTCGAAGCTATATCACCTTTATCCCAAGTGTTTGAAGCTAAATCATATGTGTCGCATGGATTTGAAGCTGAACCTACTACATCGCATTGATTTGAAGCTAAATCTTGTGTATCGCATGGATTTAAAGCTAAACCTTCTACATCGCATTCATTTGAAGCTAAATCATGTGTTTCGCATGGATTTGATGCTAACTCGTTCGTTTCGCCTGCAGTTGAATCTACATCACTTATATCGCAAGTATTTGAAGCTATATCATATGTGTCGCATGGATTTGAAGCTGAACCTTCTACATCGCATTGATTTGAAGCTAAAACATTTGTTTCGCATAGAACTGAAGCTACCTCGATTGTTCCTCCTGCTTTTGAAGCTATGTCACTTATATCGCAAGTATTTGAAGCTAAATCATATGTGTTGCATGGATTTGAAGCTGAACTTTCAACATCGAATTGATTTGAAGCTAAATCTTGTGTATTGCATGGATCTGAGGCTAAACCTTCTATATCGCATTGATTTGAAGCTAAATCATGTGTTCCGCATGGATTTGAAGCTAACTCGTTCGATTCGCCTGCATATGGAGCTATATCATTTATATCGCAAGTATTTGAAGCTAAATCATATGTGTCGCATGGATTTGAAGCTGAACCTTCTACATCGAATTGATTTGAAGCTAAATCTTGTGTATCGCATGGATTTGAAGCTAAACCTTCTACATCGCATTGATTTGAAGCTAAATCATGTGTTTCGTATGGATTTGAAGCTAACTCGTTCGTTTCGCCTGCAGTTGAATCTACATCACTTATATCGCAAGTATTTGACGCTAAATCATGTGTATCGCGTGGATTTTGAAGCTAACTCGTTTGATTAGTCTGCATTTGAAGCTATATCACTTATACCCCAAGGGTTTGAAGCTAAACGATTTGTATCGCATGGATTTGCAGATAAGCCTTCTACTTCGCATTGATTTGAAGCTAAATCATGTGTTTCGCATGGATTTGAATCTAACTCGTTTGTGTCGCCTGTAGTTGAAGCTATATCACTTATATTCCCAAGTATTTACAGCTAAATCTTTCGTTTCGCATGGATTTGAAGATAACTCGTTTGTTTCGCCTGCATTTGAATCTGTATCATTTATATCGCAAGTATTTGAAGCTAAATCATTCGTTTCGCATGGATTTGAAGCTAAGGCTTCTAATTCGCACTGTTTTGAAGCTAAATAACGTATTTCGCGTGGATTAGAAGCTAATTCGTCTGTTTCGAATGCAGCTGAAGCTAAATCATGTATATCACAAGTATTTGAAGCTTTCTCGTTTGTTTCGCATGCATTTGAAGCTGTATCCCTTATATTCGCAAGTATTTGAAGCTAAATCATTCGTTTCGCATGGACTAAGAAGCTAAGCCTTCTAATTCGCACTGTTTTCAAGCTAAATAATGTAGTTCGCGTGGATTAGAAGCTAATTCGTCTGTTTCGAATGCAGCTGAAGCTAAATCATGTATATCACAATTATTTGAAGCTAAACAATTTGTATCGCATGGATTTGAATATAAGCCTTCTACTTCGCATTGATTTGCAGCTAAATCATGTGTTTCGCATGTATTTGAAAGTAACGCGTTTGTTTCGCATGCAGTTGAAGCTAAATCATGTCATTCACAAGTATTTGAATATGAACCATTTGAATAGCATGGATTTGAACCTGAGCCTTCTACTTCGCACTGATTTGCAGCTAAATAATTAGTTTCGCATGGATTTGAAGCTAAACCTTCTACATCGCATTGATTTGAAGCTAAATCATGTGTTTCGCATGGATTTGAAGCTAACTCGTTCGTTGGCCTGCAGTTGAATCTACATCACTTATATCCCAAGTATTTGAAGCTAAATCATGTGTATCGCGTGGATTTTGAAGCTAACTCGTTTGATTAGTCTGCATTTGAAGCTATATCACTTATACGCCAAGTGTTTGAAGCTAAATCATTTGTTTCGCATGGATTTGGAGCTAAACCTTCTACATCGCATTGATTTGCAGCTAAATCATGTGTTTCCCTTGGATTTGAAGCTAACTCGTTCGTTGCGCATACAGTTAAATCTAAATAACGTATATCACAAGTATTTGAAGCTAAACCATTTGTTTCGCATGGATTTGAAGCTAAGCCTTCTCCTTCGCATTAATTGGAAGCTAAATCACGTGTTTTGCATGGATTTGATGCTGAACCTTCTACATCGCATTGATTTGCAAATGAATCATGTGTTTCGCATGGATTTGAAGCTAACTCGTTCGTTTCGCCTGTATTTGAATCTATATCACTTATATCGCAAGTATTTGAAGCTAAATCATGTGTTTCGCTTGGATTTGAAGCTAAACCTTCGATATCGCTTTCATTTGAACCAATTCATGTGTTTCGCGTGGATTTGAAGGTAACTCGTTTGTTTCGCATGGACTTGAAGCTAACTCGTTCGTTTCGCCTGTATTTGAATCTATATTACTTATATCGCAACTACTTGAAACTAAATCATATGTATCGCATGGATTTGAAGCTGAACCTTCTTCATCGAATTGATTTGAAGCTAAATCATGTGTATCGCATGGATTTGAAGCTAAACCTTCTACATCGCATTGATTTGCAGCTAAATCATGTGTTTCCCTTGGATTTGAAGCTAACTCGTTCGTTGCGCATACAGTTAAATCTAAATAACGTATATCACAAGTATTTGAAGCTAAACCATTTTTTTCGCATAGATTTGAAGCTAAGCCTTCTCCTTCGCATTAATTGGAAGCTAAATCACGTGTTTTGCATGGATTTGAAGCTGAAACTTCTACATCGCATTGATTTGCAAATGAGTCATGTGTTTCGCATGGCTTTGAAGCTAACTCGTTCGTTTCGCCTGTATTTGAATCTATATCACTTATATCGCAAGTATTTGAAGCTAAATCATGTGTTTCGCTTGGATTTGAAGCTAAACCTTCTACATCGCATTTATTTGAACCAATTCATGTGTTTCGCGTGGATTTGAGGGTAACTCGATTGTTTCGCATGCAGTTGGAGCTATATCACATTTATCCCAAGTATTTGAAGCTAAATCTTGTGTTTCGTATGGATTTGAAGCTAAACCTTCTACATCGCATTGATTTGAAGCTAACTCATGTGTTTCGCGCGGATTTGAAGGTAACTCGTTTGTTTCGCATGCAGTTGAAGCTATAAATACGATATCCCAAGTGTGTGAAGCACAATCATTTGTTTCGCATGGATTTGAAGCTAAACCGTCTACATCGCATTGATTTTAAGCTAAATCATGTGTTTCGCATCGATCTGAAGCTAATTCGTTTGTTTCGCATGCAGTTGTAGCTAAATAATGTATATCACAAGTATTTGTAGCTAAACCATTTGTTTGCATGGTTTTGAAGCTAAGCCTGCTACTTCGCATTGATTTGAAGCTAAATCATTTGTTTCGCATCGATTTGAAGCTAAACCTTCTACATCGCATGGATTTGAAGCTAAACCTCCTACATCGCATTGATTTGCAGCTAAATCATGTGTTTCGCATGGATTTGAAGCTAACTCGTTCGTTGCGCATGCAGTTAAATGTAAATAATGTATATCACAAGTATTTGAAGCTAAACCATTTGTTTCGCATAGATTTGAAGCTAAGCCTTCTACTTCGCATTAATAGGAAGCTAAATCACGTGTTTTGCATGGATTTGAAGCTAAACCTTCTACATCGCATTGATTTGAACCTAAATCATGTGTTTCGCATGTATTTGAAGCTAACTCGTTTGTTTCGCATGCAGTTGTAGCTGAATAATGTATATCACAAGTATTTGTAGCTAAATCATTTGTTTCGCATGGATTTGAAGCTAAGCCTTCTACTTCGCATTGATTTGAAGCTAAATCATTTGTTTCGCATAGAACTGAAGCTACCTCGTTTGTTCCTCCTGCTTTTGAAGCTATATTACTTATATTGCAAGTATTTTAAGCTAAATCATATGTGTCGCATGGATTTGAAGCTGAACTTTCTACATCGAATTGATTTGAAGCTAAATCTTGTGTGTCGCATGGATTTGAAGCTGAACTTTCTACATCGAATTGATTTGAAGCTAAATCTTGTGTATCGCATGGATTTGAAGCTAAACCTTCTACATCGCATTGATTTGAAGCTAAATCATGTGTTTCGCATGGATTTGAAGCTAACTCGTTCGTTTCGCCTGCAGTTGAATCTACATCACATATATCGCAAGTATTTGAAGCTAAATCATGTGTATCGCTTGGATTTTGAAGCTAACTCGTACGATTCGCCTGCTGTTGAAGCTATATCACTTATATCGCAAGTATTTGAAGCTAAATCATATGTGTCGCATGGATTTGAAGCTGAACTTTCTACATCGAATTGATTTGAAGCTAAATCTTGTGTATCGCATGGATTTGAAGCTAAACCTTCTACATCGCATTGATTTGAAGCTAAATCATGTGTTTCGCATGGATTTGAAGCTAACTCGTTCGTTTCGCCTGCAGTTGAATCTACATCACATATATCGCAAGTATTTGAAGCTAAATCATGTGTATCGCGTGGATTTTGAAGCTAACTCGTTCGATTCGCCTGCTGTTGAAGCTATATCACTTATATCGCAAGTATTTGAAGCTAAATCATATGTGTTGCATGGATTTGAAGCAGAACCTTCTACATCGAATTGATTTGAAGCTAAATCTTGTGTTTCGCATGGATTTGATGCTAACTCGTTCGTTGCGCATGCAGTTAAATCTAAATAACGTATATCACAAGTATTTGTAGCTAAACCATTTGTTTCGCATGGATTTGAAGCTACGCCTTTTACTTCGTATTAATTGGAAGCTAAATCACGTGTTTTGCATGGATTTGAAGCTGAACCTTCTACATCGCTATGATTTGCAAATGAATCATGTGTTTCGCATGGATTTGAAGCTAACTCGTTCGTTTCGCCTGTATTTGAATCTATATCACTTATATCGCAAGCATTTGAAGCTAAATCATGTGTTTCGCTTGGATTTGAAGCTAAACCTTCTACATCTCATTCATTTGATCCAATTCATGTGTTTCGCGTGGATTTGAAGGTAACTCGTTTGTTTCGCATGCAGTTGAAGCTATATCAACTTTATCCCAAGTGTTTGAAGTTCAATCATTTGTTTCACATGGATTTGAAGCTAAACCTTCTACATCGCATTGATTTGAAGCTAACTCATGTGTTTCGCGTGGATTTGAAGGTAACTCGTTTGTTTCGCATGCAGTTGGAGCTATACCGCCTATATCCCAAGTGTTTGAAGCTCAATCATTTGTTTCGCATGGATTTGAAGCTAAACCTTCTACATCGCATTGATTTGAAGCTAAATCATGTGTTTCGCATGGATTTGAAGCTAACTCGTTCGTTTCGCCTGCAGTTGAATCTACATTACTTATATCGCAAGTATTTGAAGCTGAACCGCTCGTTTCGCATGGATCTGAAGCTAAGCCTTCTACTTCGCAAAGATTTGAAGCTGAATCATGTGATTCATTTGATTTTGAGCTAACACGTTTGTTTCATATGCAGTTGAAGCTAAATCATGTATATCATAGGTATCTGCGGCTAAACAATTTGTTTCGCATGTATTTGATGCTAAACCACGTGTTTCGCCTAAATTTGAAGATAAATCATGTGTTTCGCCTGCATTTGAAGCTATATCACTCATATCGTAAGTGCTTGATGCTAAATCATTTGTTTCGCATTGATTTGAATACATCCTGCTACCTCGCGTTGATTTGAAGCTAAATCATGTGTTTCGCATTGATTTGAAGCTAACTCGTTTGTTTCGCCTGCATTTGAAGCTATATCATTTATATCGCAAGTATTTGAAGCTAACTCGTTTGTTTCGCATACATTTGAAGCTGTATCCCTTACATTCGCAAGTATATGACGCTAAATCATTCGTTTCGCATGGATTTGCAGCTAAGCCTTCTAATTCGCACTGTTTTGAAGCTAAATAATCTATTTCGCGCGGATTAGAAGTTAACTCGTCTGTTTCGAATGCAGCTGAAGCTAAATCATGTATATCACAAGTATTTGAAGCTAAACGATTTGTATCGCATGGATTTGAAGATAAGCCTACTACTTCGCAATGATTTGAAGTTATGACATGTCTTCCGCATGGATTTGACGCTAACTCTTTTGTTTCGCCTGCCTTTGAAGCTATATCACTTATATCGCAAGTATTTCAAGCTAAATCATTTGTTTCGGGCGGATTTGAAGCTAAGACTTCTACGTCGCATTGATTTGCATCTAAATCATGTGTTTCGCATGCATTTGAAACTAAATCATATGTTTTGCACGGATGTGAAGCTAACTCGTTGTTTTGTGTACATTTGAACCTGTTTCATTTATATCGCAAGTATTTGAAGCTTTCTCGTTTGTTTCGCAAGCATTTGAAGCTGTATCCCTTATATTCGCATGTATTTGAAGCTAAATGATTCGTTTCGCATGGACTCGAAGCTAAGCCTTCTACTTCGCATTGATTTGCATCTAAATAATTTGTTTCGCCTGCATTTGAAGCTATATCATTTATATCGCAAGTATTTGATGCTCAATCAGATGTGTCGCATGGATTTGAAGCTAAGCCCTCTACTCCGCATTGATTTATGGCTAAATCACTGTTTCGCTTGGATTTGAAGCTCACTTGTTTGTTTCGCATGCAGTTGAAGCTAAATCATGTATATCACAAATATTTGACGGTAAACCATCTGTTTCGCATGGATGTGAAGCTACTCCTACTTCGCTTTGATTTGACCCCACATCATGTGTTTCGCATGGATCTGTAGCTAACTCGTTTGTTTCGCCTGCGTTTGCAGCTATGTCACTTATATTCGCAAGTATTTGAAGCTAAATCTTTCGTTTCGCATGGATTTGAAGCTAAGCCTACTAATTCGCATTGTTTTGAAGCTAAATAATGTGTTTCTCGTGGATTCGGATCTAACTCATTTGCTTCGAATGCAGTTGAAGCTAAATCATGTATATCACAAATATTTGAAGCTAACCCATTTGTATCGCATGGATTTGAAGCTAATACATCTAGATCGCAGTGATTTGAAGCTAAATCATGAGTTTCGCATTGACTTGAAGCTAAATCATGTGTATCACATGGATTTGAAGCTAGGCCTTCTACTTTGCATTGATTGGAAGCTAAATCACGTGTTTTGCATGTATTTGAAGCAAACTCGTTTGATTCGCATGCAGTTGAAACTAAATCATGTATATCACAAGTATTTGCAGCTAAACCATTTGATTCGCATGGATTTGAAGCTAAGCCTTCAACTTCGCATTGATTTGAAGCTAAATCATATGTGTCGCATGTATTTGAAGCCAACTCGTTTGTTTCCCCTGCATTTGAAGCTATATCACTTATACCGCAAGTTCCTGTGCTAAATCATTTGTTTCGCATGTATTTGTAGCTAAACCTTCTACATCGCATTGATTTGAAGCTAAATAATTTGAGTCGCATGTGTTTGAAGCTAATCCTTCTACATCGCATTGAGTTGAAGCAAAATAATGTGTTTCGCATGGATGTAAAGCTAACTCGTTTGTGTCGCATGCAGTTGAAGCTAAATCATGTATATCACAAGTATTTGAATCTAAACCATTTGATTCGCATGGGATTTGATGCTAAGCCTTCTACTTCGCACTGATTTGATGCTGAATCATGTCTTTCGCATGGATTTGAAGCTAACTCGTTCGTTTCGCCTGCAGTTGAATCTACATCACTTATATCGCAAGTAATTGAAGCTAAATCATGTGTATCGCGTGGATTTTGAAGCTAACTCGTTTGATTAGTCTGCATTTGAAGCTATATCACTTATACCCCAAGTGTTTGAAGCTAAATCATTTGTTTCGCATGGATTTGAAGCTAAACCATCTACATCGCATTCATTTGAAACTAATCATGTGTTTCGCGTGGATTTGAAGGTAACTCGTTTGTCTTGCATGCAGTCGAAGCTATATCACCTTTATCCCAAGTGTTTGAAGCTAAATCATATGTGTCGCATGGATTTGAAGCTGAACCTACTACATCGCATTGATTTGAAGCTAAATCTTGTGTATCGCATGGATTTAAAGCTAAACCTTCTACATCGCATTCATTTGAAGCTAAATCATGTGTTTCGCATGGATTTGAAGATAAACCATTTGATTCGCATTGACTTGAACCTGAGCCTTCTACTTCGCACTTATTTGCAGCTAAATAATGTGTTTCGCATGGATTTGAAGCTAAACCTTCTACATCCCATGGATTTGAAGCTAAATCATGTGTTTGGCATGGATTTGAAGCTAAACCTTCTACATCGCATTGATTTGCAGCTGAATCATGTGTTTGGCATGGATTTGAAGCTAACTCGTTCGTTTCGCCTGTATTTGAAGCTAGATCACTTATATCGCAAGTATTTGAAGCTAAATCATGTGTTTCGCTTGGATTTGAAGCTAAAACTTCTACATCGCATTGATTTGAAGCTAAATCGTGTGTTTCGCATGGATTTGAAGCTAACTCGTTTGTTTCGCAGGCAGTTGTAGCTAAATAATGTATATCACAAGTATTTGTAGCTCAACCATTTGTTTCGCATGGATTTGAAGCTAAACCTTCTACTTCGCATTGATTTGAAGCTAAATCATTTGTTTCGCATGGAATTGAAGCTACCTCGTTTGTTCCTCCTGCTTTTAAGCTATATCACATATATCGCATGGATTTGAAGCTGAACCTACTACATCGCATTGATTTGAAGCTAAATCATGTGTATCGCATGGACTTGAAGCTAAACCTTCTACATCGCATTGATTTGAAGCTAAATCATGTGTTTGGCATGGATTTGAAGCTCAGCCTTCTAGATCGCATTGATGTGAAGCTAAATTATGTGTTTCGCTTGGATTTGAATGTAACTCATTTGTTTCGCATGCAGTTGAAACTAAATCATGTATATCACAAGTATTTGCAGCTAAACAGTTGATTCGCATGGATTTGAAGCTAAGCCTTCTACTTGGCATTGAATTGAAGCTAAATCGTGTGTTTTCATGGATTTGAAGCTAACTCGTTTGTTTCCCCTGCATTTGAAGCAATATCACTTATACCGCAAGTTCCTGTGCTAAAGCAATTGTGTCGCATGTATTTGAAGCTAAGCCTTCTACATCGCATTGATTTGAAGCTAAATCATGTGTTTCGCGTGGATTTGAAGGTAACTCGTTTGTTTCGCATGCAGTTTAAGCCAAATCATGTCTTTCGCAAGTATTTATAGATGAACCATTTGAATCGCATGGTTTTGAACCTGAGCCTTCTATTTCGCACTGATTTGCACCTAAATAATGTGTTTGGCATGGATTTGAAGCTAAACCTTCTACATCGCATTGATTTGCAGCTGAACCATGTGTTTCGCATGGATTTGAATCTAAGCCTTCTACTTCGCATTGATTGGATCCTAAATCACGTGTTTTGCATGGATTTGAATCTGAGCCTTCTACATCGCATTGATTTGAAGCTAAATCATGTGTTTCGCGTGGATTTGAAGGTAACTCGTTTGTTTCGCATGCAGTTGAAGTTAAATCATGTCTTTTACAAGTATTTGAAGATGAACCATTTGAATCGCATGGCTTTGAACCTGAGCCTTCTATTTCGCACTGGTTTGCACCTCAATAATGTGTTTCGCATGGAATTGAAACTACCGCGTTTGTTCCTCTAGCTTTTGAAGCTATATCACTTACATCGGAAGTATTTGAATCTAAATCATGTGTGTCGCATGGATTTGATGCTGAACCTTCTACATCGCATTGATTTGAAGCTAAATCTTGTAAATCGTATGGATTTGTAGCTAAACCTTCTACATCGCATTGATTTGAAGCTAAATCATGTGTTTTGCATGGATTTGAAGCTAACTCGTTTGTTTCGCATGCAGTTGTAGCTAAATAATGTATGTCACAAGTATTTGTAGCTAAACCATTTGTTTCGCATGGATTTGAAGCTAAGCCTTCTACTTCGCATTGATTTGAAGCTAAATCATTTGTTTCGCATGGATTTCAAGCGAAACCTTCTACATCGCATTGATTTGAAGCTAAATCATGTGTTTCGCGTGGATTTGAAGCTAACTCGTTTGTTTGGCATGCAGTTGTAGCTAAATAATGTATATCACAAGTATTTGTAGCTAAACCATTTGTTTCGCATGGATTTGAA
>NW_027478068.1:0-34193 GCF_051020955.1 Megalopta genalis
ATAATTATAAGATTATATTCCGCATTGATTTGAAGCTAACTCATGTGTTTCGCATGCATTTGAAGCTAAACCTTCTAAACCGCATTGATTTGAAGCAAAATCAAGTGTTTCGCATGCATTTGAAGCTAAACCTTCTATTCGGCATTGATTTGAAGCTAAATCATGTGTTTCGCATGCATTTGAAGCTAAACCTTATATTCCGCATTGATTTGAAGCTAACTCATGTGTTTCGCATGGATTTGAAGCAAAACCTTCTACTTCGCATTGATTGGAAGCTAACTCATGTGTTTCGTATGCATTTGAAGCTAAACCTTCTACTCCTAATTGATATGAAGCTAAATCATGTGTTTCGCATGCATTTGAAGCTAAACCTTCTGTTTCGCATTGATTTGAAGCTAAATCAAGAGTTTCGCATGCATTTGAAGCTAAACTTTCTACTCCGCATTGATTTGAAGCTAAATCATGTGTTTCGCATGCATTTGAAGCTAAACCTTCTATTCCGCATTGATTTGAAGGTAACTCATGTGTTTCGCATGCATTTGAAGTTAAACATTCTACTCCGCATTGATTTGAAGCTAAATCATGTGTTTCGCATGGATTTGAAGCAAAACCTTCTACTTCGCATTGATTTCAAGCTAAATCATGTGTTTCGCATGCATTTCAAGATAAACCTTATATTCCGCATTGACTTGAAGCTAACTCATGTGTTTCGCATGCAATTGAAGCTAAACCTTCTAAACCGCATTGATTTGAAGCTAAATCATGTGTTTCGCATGCATTTGAAGCTAAACATACTATTTTGCATTGATTTGAAGCTAAATCATGTGTTTCGCATGCATTTGAAGCTACACCTTCTACTCGAGATTGATTTCAAGCTAAGTCATGTGTTTCGCATGGATTTGAAGCAAAACCTTCTACTTCGCATTGATTTGAAGCAAAATCATTTGTTACGCATGCATTTGAAGCTAAACCTTCTCTTCGGCATTGATTTGAAGCTAAATCAAGTGTTTCGCATGCATTTGAAGCTAAACTTTCTACTCCGCATTGATTTGAAGCTAAATCATGTGTTTCGCATGCATTTGAAGCTAAACCTTCTATTCCGCATTGATTTATGGTAACTCATGTGTTTCGCATGCATTTGAAGTTAAACATTCTACTCCGCATTGATTTGAAGCTAAATCATGTGTTTCGCATGCATTTGAAGCTAAACCTTATATTCCGCATTGATTTGAAGCTAACTCATGTGTTTCGCATGCATTTGAAGCTAAACCTTCTACTCCGCGTTGATTTGAAGCTAAATCATGTGTTGCATGCATTCGAAGCTTAACATTACACTCCGCATTGAATTGAAGCAAAATCATTTGTTACGCATGCATTTAAATCTAAACCTTCCACTCCGCATTGATTTGAAGCTAAATCATGTGTTTCGCATGCATTCGAAGCTAAACCTTACACTCCGCATTGATTTGAAGCAAAATCATTTGTTACGCATGCATTTGAAGCTAAACATTTTATTCGGCATTGATTTGAAGCTAAATCATGTGTTTCGCATGCATTTGAAGCTAATCCTTCTACTCCACATTGATTTCAAGCTAAGTCGTGTGTTTCGCATGGATTTGAAGCAAAACCTTCTACTTCGAATTGATTTGAAGCTAAATCATGTGTTTCGCATGCATTTGAAGCTAAACCATATATTCCGCATTGATTTGAAGCTAACTCATGTGTTTCGAATGCATTTGAAGCTAAACCTTCTACTCCGCATTGATTTGAAGCTAAATCATGTGTTTCGCATGCATTTGAAGCTAAACCTTCTATTCCGCATTGATTTGAAGCTAACACATGTGTTTCGCATGCATTTGAAGTTAAACCTTCTACTTCGCATTGATTTGAAGCAAAATCATTTGTTTTGCATGCAGTTGTAGCTAAACCTTCCACTCCGAATTGATTTCAAGCTAAGTCATGTGTTTCGCATGGATTTGAAGCAAAACCTTCTACTTCGCATTGATTTGAAGCAAAATCATTTGTTACGCATGCATTTGAAGCTAAACCTTCCATTCGGCATTGATTTGAAGCTAAATCATGTGTTTCGCATGCATTTGAAGCTGAACCTTCTACTCCACATTGATTTCAAGCTAAGTCATGTGTTTCTCATGGATTTGAAGCAAAACCTTCTACTTCGCATTGATTGGAAGCTAACTCATGTGTTTCGTATGCATTTGATGCTAAACCTTCTACTCCTCATTGATATGAAGCTAAATCATGTGTTTCGCATGCATTTGAAGCTAAACCTTCCACTCCGCATTGATTTGAAGCTAAATCATGTGTTTCGCATGCATTTGAAGCTAAACCTTCTACTCGAGATTGATTTCAAGCTAAGTCATGTGTTTCGCATGGATTTGAAGCAAAACCTTCTACTTCGCATTGATTTGAAGCAAAATCATTTGTTACGCATGCATTTAAATCTAAACCTTCCACTACGCATTGATTTGAAGCTAAATCATGTGTTTCGCATGCATTCGAAGCTAAACCTTACACTCCGCATTGATTTGAAGCAAAATCATTTGTTACGCATGCATTTGAAGCTAATCCTTCTACTCCACATTGATTTCAAGCTAAGTCGTGTGTTTCGCATGGATTTGAAGCAAAACCTTCTACTTCGCATTGATTTGAAGCTAAATCATGTGTTTCGCATGCATTTGAAACTAAACCATATATTCCGCATTGATTAGAAGCTAACTCATGTGTTTCGAATGCATTTGAAGCTAAACCTTCTACTCCGCATTGATTTGAAGCTAAATCATGTGTTTCGCATGCATTTGAAGCTAAACCTTCTACTCCGCATTTATTTGAAGCTAAATCATGTGTTTCGCATGCATTTGAAGCTAAACCTTCTACTCCACATTGATTTCAAGCTTAGTCATGTGTTTCGCATGGATTTGAAGCAAAACCTTCTACTTCGCATTGATTTGAAGCAAAATCATTTGTTACGCATGCATTTGAAGCTAAACCTTCTATTCGGCATTGATTTGAAGCTAAATCATGTGTTTCGCATGCATTTGAAGCTAAACCTTATATTACGCATTGATTTGAAGCTAACTCATGTGTTTCGCATGCATTTGAAGCTAAACCTTCTACTTCGCATTGATTTGAAGCTAAATCATGTGTTTCGCATGCATTCGAAGCTAAACCTTACACTCCGCATTGATTTGAAGAAAAATCATTTGATACGCATGCATTTGAAGCTGAACCTTCTATTCGGCATTGATTTGAAGCTAAATCATGTGTTTCGCATGCATTTGAAGCTAAACCTTCTACACCACATTGATTTCAAGCTAAGTCATGTGTTTCGCATGGATTTGAAGCAAAACCTTCTACTTCGCATTGATTTGAAGCAAAATCATTTGTTACGCATGCATTTGAAGCTAACCCTTCTATTCGGCACTGATTTGAAGCTAAATCATGTGTTTGGCATGCATTCGAAGCTAAACCTTACACTCCGCATTGATTAGAAGCAAAATCATTTGTTACGCATGCATTTGAGGCTAAACCTTCCACCCCGCATTGATTTGAAGATAAATCATGTGTTTCGCATTCATTTGTAGCTAAACCTTCCACTCCGCATTGATTTCAAGCTAAGTCATGTGTTTCGCATGCATTCGAAGCTAAACCTTACACTCCGCATTGATTTGAAGCAAAATCATTTGTTACGCATGCATTTGAAGCCAAACCTTCCACTCCGCATTGATTTGAAGCTAAATCATGTGTTTCGCATGCATTCGAAGCTAAACCTTCCACTCCGCATTGATTTGAAGCTAAATCATGTGTTTCGCATGCATTCGAAGGTAAACCTTGCACTCCGCATTGATTTGAAGCTAAATCATGTGTTTCGCATGCATTTGAAGCAAAATCATGTGCCTCGCATGCATTTGTAGCTAAACCTTCTACTACGCATTGATTTGAAGCTAAATCATGTGTTTCGCATGCATTCGAAGCTAAACCTTCTATTCCGCATTGATTTGAAGCAAAATCATTTGTTTCGCATGCATTTGTAGCTAAACCTTCTACTCCGCATTGATTTGAAGCTAAATCATGTTTTTCGCATGCATTCGAAGCTAAACCTTACACTCCGCATTGATTTGAAGAAAAATCATTTATTACGCATGCATTTCAAGCTAAACCTTCTATTCGGCATTGATTTGAAGCTAAATCATGTTTTTCGCATGCATTTGAAGCTAAACCTTCTACTCCGCATTGATTTGATCCTAAATCATGAGTTTCGCATGCATTTGAAGCTAAACCTTCTATTCCGCATTGATTAGACGCTAACTCATGTGTTTCGCATGCATTTGAAGCTAAACCTTTCACGCCGCATTGATTTGAAGCTAAATCATGTGTTTCGCATGCAGTCGAAGCTAAACCTTACACTCCGCATTGATTTGATCCTAAATCATGAGTTTCGTATGCATTCGAAGCTAAACCTTACACACCGCATTGATTTGAAGCAAAATCATTTGTTACGCATGCGTTTGAAGCTAAACCTTTCACGCCGCATTGATTTGAAGCTAAATCATGTGTTTCGCATGCATTCGAAGCTAAACCTTACACTCCGCATTGATTTGAAGAAAAATCATTTGTTACGCATGCATTTGAAGCTAAACCTTCTATTCGGCATTGATTTGATGCTAAATCATGTGTTTCGCATGCATTTGAAGTTAAACCTTCTACTCCTCATTGATTTGAAGCTGAATCATGAGTTTCGCATGCATTTGAAGCTAAACCTTCTATTCGGCATTGATTTGAAGCTAAATCATGTGTTTCGCATGCATTTGAAGCTAAACCTTCTAATCCGCATTGATTTGAAGCTAAATCATGTGTATCGCATGCATTTGATGCTAAACCTTCTATTCGGCATTGATTTGAAGCTAAATCATGTGTTTCGCATGCATTTGAAGTTAAACCTTCTACTCCGCATTGATTTGAAGCTGAATCATGAGTTTCGCATGCATTTGAAGCTAAACCTTCTACTCCACATTGATTTCAAGCCAAGTCAGGTGTTTCGCATGGATTCGATGCAAAACCTTCCACTTCGCATTGATTTGAAGCAAAATCATTTGTTACGCATGCATTGAAGCTAAACCTTCGATTCGGCATTGATTTGAAGCTAAATCATGTGTTTCGCATGCATTTGAAGCTAAACCTTCTAATCCGCATTGATTTGAAGCTAAATCATGTGTTTCGCATGCATTTGAAGCTAAACCTTCTACTCCACATTGATTTCAAGCTAAGTCATGTGTTTCGCATGGATTTGAAGCAAAACCTTCTACTTCGCATTGATTTGAAGCAAAATCATTTGTTACGCATGCATTTGAAGCTAACCCTTCTATTCGGCACTGATTTGAAGCTAAATCATGTGTTTCGCATGGATTTGAAGCAAAACCTTCTACTTCGCATTGATTGGAAGCTAACTCATGTGTTTCGTATGCATTTGATGCTAAACCTTCTACTCCTCATTGATATGAAGCTAAATCATGTGTTTCGCATGCATTTGAAGCTAAACCTTCACTCCGCATTGATTTGAAGCTAAATCATGTGTTTCGCATGCATTTGAAGCTAAACCTTCTACTCGAGATTGATTTCAAGCTAAGTCATGTGTTTCGCATGGATTTGAAGCAAAACCTCTACTTCGCATTGATTTGAAGCAAAATCATTTGTTACGCATGCATTTAAATCTAACCTTCCACTACGCATTGATTTGAAGCTAAATCATGTGTTTCGCATGCATTCGAAGCTAAACCTTACACTCCGCATTGATTTGAAGCAAAATCATTTGTTACGCATGCATTTGAAGCTAATCCTTCTACTCCACATTGATTTCAAGCTAAGTCGTGTGTTTCGCATGGATTTGAAGCAAAACCTTCTACTTCGCATTGATTTGAAGCTAAATCATGTGTTTCGCATGCATTTGAAACTAAACCATATATTCCGCATTGATTAGAAGCTAACTCATGTGTTTCGAATGCATTGAAGCTAAACCTTCTACTCCGCATTGATTTGAAGCTAAATCATGTGTTTCGCATGCATTTGAAGCTAAACCTTCTACTCCGCATTTATTTGAAGCTAAATCATGTGTTTCGCATGCATTTGAAAGCTAAACCTTCTACTCCACATTGATTTCAAGCTTAGTCATGTGTTTCGCATGGATTTGAAGCAAAACCTTCTACTTCGCATTGATTTGAAGCAAAATCATTTGTTACGCATGCATTTGAAGCTAACCCTTCTATTCGGCACTGATTTGAAGCTAAATCATGTGTTTGGCATGCATTCGAAGCTAAACCTTACACTCCGCATTGATTAGAAGCAAAATCATTTGTTACGCATGCATTTGAGGCTAAACCTTCCACCCCGCATTGATTTGAAGATAAATCATGTGTTTCGCATTCATTTGTAGCTAAACCTTCCACTCCGCATTGATTTCAAGCTAAGTCATGTGTTTCGCATGCATTCGAAGCTAAACCTTACACTCCGCATTGATTTGAAGCAAAATCATTTGTTACGCATGCATTTGAAGCCAAACCTTCCACTCCGCATTGATTTGAAGCTAAATCATGTGTTTCGCATGCATTCGAAGCTAAACCTTCCACTCCGCATTGATTTGAAGCTAAATCATGTGTTTCGCATGCATTCGAAGGTAAACCTTGCACTCCGCATTGATTTGAAGCTAAATCATGTGTTTCGCATGCATTTGAAGCAAAATCATGTGCCTCGCATGCATTTGTAGCTAAACCTTCTACTACGCATTGATTTGAAGCTAAATCATGTGTTTCGCATGCATTCGAAGCTAAACCTTCTATTCCGCATTGATTTGAAGCAAAATCATTTGTTTCGCATGCATTTGTAGCTAAACCTTCTACTCCGCATTGATTTGAAGCTAAATCATGTTTTTCGCATGCATTCGAAGCTAAACCTTACACTCCGCATTGATTTGAAGAAAAATCATTTATTACGCATGCATTTCAAGCTAAACCTTCTATTCGGCATTGATTTGAAGCTAAATCATGTTTTTTCGCATGCATTTGAAGCTAAACCTTCTACTCCGCATTGATTTGATCCTAAATCATGAGTTTCGCATGCATTTGAAGCTAAACCTTCTATTCCGCATTGATTAGACGCTAACTCATGTGTTTCGCATGCATTTGAAGCTAAACCTTTCACGCCGCATTGATTTGAAGCTAAATCATGTGTTTCGCATGCAGTCGAAGCTAAACCTTACACTCCGCATTGATTTGATCCTAAATCATGAGTTTCGTATGCATTCGAAGCTAAACCTTACACACCGCATTGATTTGAAGCAAAATCATTTGTTACGCATGCGTTTGAAGCTAAACCTTTCACGCCGCATTGATTTGAAGCTAAATCATGTGTTTCGCATGCATTCGAAGCTAAACCTTACACTCCGCATTGATTTGAAGAAAAATCATTTGTTACGCATGCATTTGAAGCTAAACCTTCTATTCGGCATTGATTTGATGCTAAATCATGTGTTTCGCATGCATTTGAAGTTAAACCTTCTACTCCTCATTGATTTGAAGCTGAATCATGAGTTTCGCATGCATTTGAAGCTAAACCTTCTATTCGGCATTGATTTGAAGCTAAATCATGTGTTTCGCATGCATTTGAAGCTAAACCTTCTAATCCGCATTGATTTGAAGCTAAATCATGTGTATCGCATGCATTTGATGCTAAACCTTCTATTCGGCATTGATTTGAAGCTAAATCATGTGTTTCGCATGCATTTGAAGTTAAAACCTTCTACTCCGCATTGATTTGAAGCTGAATCATGAGTTTCGCATGCATTTGAAGCTAAACCTTCTACTCCACATTGATTTCAAGCCAAGTCAGGTGTTTCGCATGGATTCGATGCAAAACCTTCCACTTCGCATTGATTTGAAGCAAAATCATTTGTTACGCATGCATTTGAAGCTAAACCTTCGATTCGGCATTGATTTGAAGCTAAATCATGTGTTTCGCATGCATTTGAAGCTAAACCTTCTAATCCGCATTGATTTGAAGCTAAATCATGTGTTTCGCATGCATTTGAAGCTAAACCTTCTACTCCACATTGATTTCAAGCTAAGTCATGTGTTTCGCATGGATTTGAAGCAAAACCTTCTACTTCGCATTGATTTGAAGCAAAATCATTTGTTACGCATGCATTTGAAGCTAACCCTTCTATTCGGCACTGATTTGAAGCTAAATCATGTGTTTCGCATGGATTTGAAGCAAAACCTTCTACTTCGCATTGATTGGAAGCTAACTCATGTGTTTCGTATGCATTTGATGCTAAACCTTCTACTCCTCATTGATATGAAGCTAAATCATGTGTTTCGCATGCATTTGAAGCTAAACCTTCCACTCCGCATTGATTTGAAGCTAAATCATGTGTTTCGCATGCATTTGAAGCTAAACCTTCTACTCGAGATTGATTTCAAGCTAAGTCATGTGTTTCGCATGGATTTGAAGCAAAACCTTCTACTTCGCATTGATTTGAAGCAAAATCATTTGTTACGCATGCATTTAAATCTAAACCTTCCACTACGCATTGATTTGAAGCTAAATCATGTGTTTCGCATGCATTCGAAGCTAAACCTTACACTCCGCATTGATTTGAAGCAAAATCATTTGTTACGCATGCATTTGAAGCTAATCCTTCTACTCCACATTGATTTCAAGCTAAGTCGTGTGTTTCGCATGGATTTGAAGCAAAACCTTCTACTTCGCATTGATTTGAAGCTAAATCATGTGTTTCGCATGCATTTGAAACTAAACCATATATTCCGCATTGATTAGAAGCTAACTCATGTGTTTCGAATGCATTTGAAGCTAAACCTTCTACTCCGCATTGATTTGAAGCTAAATCATGTGTTTCGCATGCATTTGAAGCTAAACCTTCTACTCCGCATTTATTTGAAGCTAAATCATGTGTTTCGCATGCATTTGAAGCTAAACCTTCTACTCCACATTGATTTCAAGCTTAGTCATGTGTTTCGCATGGATTTGAAGCAAAACCTTCTACTTCGCATTGATTTGAAGCAAAATCATTTGTTACGCATGCATTTGAAGCTAAACCTTCTATTCGGCATTGATTTGAAGCTAAATCATGTGTTTCGCATGCATTTGAAGCTAAACCTTATATTACGCATTGATTTGAAGCTAACTCATGTGTTTCGCATGCATTTGAAGCTAAACCTTCTACTTCGCATTGATTTGAAGCTAAATCATGTGTTTCGCATGCATTCGAAGCTAAACCTTACACTCCGCATTGATTTGAAGAAAAATCATTTGATACGCATGCATTTGAAGCTGAACCTTCTATTCGGCATTGATTTGAAGCTAAATCATGTGTTTCGCATGCATTTGAAGCTAAACCTTCTACACCACATTGATTTCAAGCTAAGTCATGTGTTTCGCATGGATTTGAAGCAAAACCTTCTACTTCGCATTGATTTGAAGCAAAATCATTTGTTACGCATGCATTTGAAGCTAACCCTTCTATTCGGCACTGATTTGAAGCTAAATCATGTGTTTGGCATGCATTCGAAGCTAAACCTTACACTCCGCATTGATTAGAAGCAAAATCATTTGTTACGCATGCATTTGAGGCTAAACCTTCCACACCGCATTGATTTGAAGATAAATCATGTGTTTCGCATTCATTTGTAGCTAAACCTTCCACTCCGCATTGATTTCAAGCTAAGTCATGTGTTTCGCATGCATTCGAAGCTAAACCTTACACTCCGCATTGATTTGAAGCAAAATCATTTGTTACGCATGCATTTGAAGCCAAACCTTCCACTCCGCATTGATTTGAAGCTAAATCATGTGTTTCGCATGCATTCGAAGCTAAACCTTCCACTCCGCATTGATTTGAAGCTAAATCATGTGTTTCGCATGCATTCGAAGGTAAACCTTGCACTCCGCATTGATTTGAAGCTAAATCATGTGTTTCGCATGCATTTGAAGCAAAATCATGTGCCTCGCATGCATTTGTAGCTAAACCTTCTACTACGCATTGATTTGAAGCTAAATCATGTGTTTCGCATGCATTTGAAGCTAAACCTTCTATTCCGCATTGATTTGAAGCAAAATCATTTGTTTCGCATGCATTTGTAGCTAAACCTTCTACTCCGCATTGATTTGAAGCTAAATCATGTTTTTCGCATGCATTCGAAGCTAAACCTTACACTCCGCATTGATTTGAAGAAAAATCATTTATTACGCATGCATTTCAAGCTAAACCTTCTATTCGGCATTGATTTGAAGCTAAATCATGTTTTTCGCATGCATTTGAAGCTAAACCTTCTACTCCGCATTGATTTGATCCTAAATCATGAGTTTCGCATGCATTTGAAGCTAAACCTTCTATTCCGCATTGATTAGACGCTAACTCATGTGTTTCGCATGCATTTGAAGCTAAACCTTTCACGCCGCATTGATTTGAAGCTAAATCATGTGTTTCGCATGCAGTCGAAGCTAAACCTTACACTCCGCATTGATTTGATCCTAAATCATGAGTTTCGTATGCATTCGAAGCTAAACCTTACACACCGCATTGATTTGAAGCAAAATCATTTGTTACGCATGCGTTTGAAGCTAAACCTTTCACGCCGCATTGATTTGAAGCTAAATCATGTGTTTCGCATGCATTCGAAGCTAAACCTTACACTCCGCATTGATTTGAAGAAAAATCATTTGTTACGCATGCATTTGAAGCTAAACCTTCTATTCGGCATTGATTTGATGCTAAATCATGTGTTTCGCATGCATTTGTAGTTAAACCTTCTACTCCTCATTGATTTGAAGCTGAATCATGAGTTTCGCATGCATTTGAAGCTAAACCTTCTATTCGGCATTGATTTGAAGCTAAATCATGTGTTTCGCATGCATTTGAAGCTAAACCTTCTAATCCGCATTGATTTGATGCTAAATCATGTGTATCGCATGCATTTGATGCTAAACCTTCTATTCGGCATTGATTTGAAGCTAAATCATGTGTTTCGCATGCATTTGAAGTTAAACCTTCTACTCCGCATTGATTTGAAGCTGAATCATGAGTTTCGCATGCATTTGAAGCTAAACCTTCTACTCCACATTGATTTCAAGCCAAGTCATGTGTTTCGCATGGATTCGATGCAAAACCTTCCACTTCGCATTGATTTGAAGCAAAATCATTTGTTACGCATGCATTTGAAGCTAAACCTTCGATTCGGCATTGATTTGAAGCTAAATCATGTGTTTCGCATGCATTTGAATCTAAACCTTCTAATCCGCATTGATTTGAAGCTAAATCATGTGTTTCGCATGCATTTGAAGCTAAACCTTCTACTCCACATTGATTTCAAGCTAAGTCATGTGTTTCGCATGGATTTGAAGCAAAACCTTCTACTTCGCATTGATTTGAAGCAAAATCATTTGTTACGCATGCATTTGAAGCTAACCCTTCTATTCGGCACTGATTTGAAGCTAAATCATGTGTTTCGCATGCATTCGAAGCTAAACCTTACACTCCGCATTGATTAGAAGCAAAATCATTTGTTACGCATGCATTTGAGGCTAAACCTTCCACCCCGCATTGATTTGAAGATAAATCATGTGTTTCGCATTCATTTGTAGCTAAACCTTCCACTCCGCATTGATTTCAAGCTAAGTCATGTGTTTCGCATGCATTCGAAGCTAAACCTTACACTCCGCATTGATTTGAAGCAAAATCATTTGTTACGCATGCATTTGAAGCTAAACCTTCCACTCCGCATGGATTTGAAGCTAAATCATGTGTTTCGCATGCATTCGAAGCTAAACCTTCCACTCCGCATTGAATTGAAGCTAAATCATGTGTTTCGCATGCATTCGAAGGTAAACCTTGCACTCCGCATTGATTTGAAGCAAAATCATTTGTTACGCATGCATTTGAAGCTAAACCTTCTTTTCGGCACTGATTTGAAGCTAAATCATGTGTTTCGCATGCATTCGAAGCTAAACCTTACACTCCGCATCGATTTGAAGCAAAATCATTTGTTACGCATGCATTTGAAGCTAAACCTTCTATTCGGCATTGATTTGAAGCTAAATCATGTGTTTCGCATGCATTTGAAGCTAAACCTTCGACTCCACATTGATTTCTAGCTGAGTCATGTGTTTCGCATGGATTTGAAGCAAAACCTTCCACTTCGCTTTGATTTGAAGCAAAATCATTTGTTACGCATGCATTTGAAGCTAAACCTTCTATTCGGCATTGATTTGAAGCTAACTCATGTGTTTCGCATGCATTTGAAGTTAAACCTTCTACTCCGCATTGATTTGAAGCTAAATCATGTGTTTCGCATGCATTTGAAGCTAATCCTTCCACTCCGCATTGATTTAAGGTATTTCATGTGTTTCGCATGCATTTGAAGTTAAACATTCTACTCCGCATTGATTTGAAGCTAAATCATGTGTTTCGCATGCATTTGAAGCTAAACCTTATATTCCGCATTGATTTGAAGCTAACTCATGTGTTTCGCATGCATTTGAAGCTAAACCTTCTAAACCGCATTGATTTGAAGCAAAATCATGTGTTTCGCATGCATTTGAAGCTAAACCTTCTATTCGGCATTGATTTGAAGCTAAATCATGTGTTTCGCATGCATTTGAAGCTAAACCTTATATTCCGCATTGATTTGAAGCTAACTCATGTGTTTCGCATGGATTTGAAGCAAAACCTTCTACTTCGCATTGATTGTAAGCTAACTCGTGTGTTTCGTATGCATTTGAAGCTAAACCTTCTACTCCTAATTGATATGAAGCTAAATCATGTGTTTCGCATGCATTTGAAGCTAAACCTTCTGTTTCGCATTGATTTGAAGCTAAATCAAGAGTTTCGCATGCATTTGAAGCTAAACTTTCTACTCCGCATTGATTTGAAGCTAAATCATGTGTTTCGCATGCATTTGAAGCTAAACCTTCTATTCCGCATTGATTTGAAGGTAACTCATGTGTTTCGTATGCATTTGAAGTTAAACCTTCTAAACCGCATTGATTTGAAGCTAAATCATGTGTTTCGCATGCATTTGAAGCTAAACCTACTATTCTGCATTGATTTGGAGCTAAATCATGTGTTTCGCATGCATTTGAAGCTAAACCTTCTACTCGAGGTTGATTTCAAGCTAAGTCATGTGTTTCGCATGGATTTGAAGCAAAACCTTCTACTTCGCATTGATTTGAAGCAAAATCATTTGTTACGCATGCATTTGAAGCTAAGCCTTCTATTCGGCATTGATTTGAAGCTAAATCAAGTGTTTCGCATGCGTTTGAAGCTAAACTTTCTACTCCGCATTGATTGGAAGCTAAATCATGTGTTTCGCATGCATTTGAAGCTAAACCTTCTATTCCGCATTGATTTAAGGTAACTCATGTGTTTCGCATGCATTTGAAGCTAAACCTTCTAAACCGCATTGATTTGAAGCAAAATCATGTGTTTCGCATGCATTTGAAGCTAAACCTTCTATTCGGCATTGATTTGAAGCTAAATCATGTGTTTCGCATGCATTCGAAGCTAAACCTTACAATCCGCATTGATTTGAAGCAAAATCATTTGTTACGCATGCATTTGAAGCTAAACCTTCTATTCGGCATTGATTTGAAGCTAAATCATGTGTTTCGCATGCATTTGAAGCTGAACCTTCTACTCCACATTGATTTCAAGCTAAGCCATGTGTTTCTCATGGATTTGAAGCAAAACCTTCTACTTCGCATTGATTGGAAGCTAACTCATGTGTTTCGCATGCATTTGAAGCTAAACCTTCTAAACCGCATTGATTTGAAGCAAAATCATGTGTTTCGCATGCATTTGAAGCTAAACCTTCTATTCGGCATTGATTTGAAGCTAAATCATGTGTTTCGCATGCATTTGAAGCTAAACCTTCTACTCGAGATTGATTTCAAGATAAGTCATGTGTTTCGCATGGATTTGAAGCAAAACCTTCTACTTCGCATTGATTTGAAGCAAAATCATTTGTTACGCATGCATTTAAATCTAAACCTTCCACTACGCATTGATTTGAAGCTAAATCATGTGTTTCGCATGCATTCGAAGCTAAACCCTATACTCCGCATTGATTTGAAGCTAACTCATGTGTTTCGAATGCATTTGAAGCTAAACCTTCTACTCCGCATTGATTTGAAGCTAAATCATGTGTTTCGCATGCATTTGAAGCTAAAGCTTCTATTCCGCATTGATTTGAAGCTAACTCATGTGTTTCGCATGCATTTGAAGTTAAACCTTCTACTTCGCATTGATTTGAAGCAAAATCATTTGTTTCGCATGCATTTGTAGCTAAACCTTCCACTCCGCATTGATTTCAAGCTAAATCATGTGTTTCGCATGCATTTGAAGCTAAACTTTCTACTCCGCATTGATTTGAAGCTAAATCATGTGTTTCGCATGCATTTGAAGCTAAGCCTTCTATTCCGCTTTGATTTAAGGTAACTCATGTGTTTCGCATGCATTTGAAGTTAAACCTTCTACTTCGCATTGATATGAAGCTAAATCATGTGTTTCGCATGCATTTGAAGCTAAACCTTCTACTCCGCGTTGATTTGAAGCTAAATCATGTGTTTCGCATGCATTCAAAGCTTAACCTTACACTCCGCATTGAATTGAAACAAAATCATTTGTTACGCATGCATTTAAATCTAAACCTTCCACTCCGCATGGATTTGAAGCCAAATCATGTGTTTCGCATGCATTCGAAGCTAAACCTTACACTCCGCATTGATTTGAAGCAAAATCATTTGTTACGCATGCATTTGAAGCTAAACCTTCTATTCGGCATTGATTTGTAGCTAAATCATGTGTTTCGCATGCATTTGAAGCTAAACTTTCTACTCCGCATTGATTTGAAGCTAACTCATGTGTTTCGCATGCATTTGAAGCTAAACCTTCTACTTCGCATTGATTTGAAGCTAAATCATGTGTTTCGCATGGATTTTAAGCAAAACCTTCTACTTCGTATTGATTTGAAGCTAACTCATGTGTTTCGTATGCATTTGAAGCTAAACCTTCTACTCCTCATTGATATGAAGCTAAATCATGTGTTTCGCATGCATTTGAAGCTAAACCTTGTGTTCCGCATTGATTTGAAGCTAAATCATGTGTTTCGCATGCATTTGAAGCTAAACCTTCTACTCCGCATTGATTTGAAGCTAAATCATGTGTTTCGCATGCATTTGAAGCAAAACCTTCTACTTCGCATTGATTTGAAGCAAAATCATTTGTTACGCATGCGTTTGAAGCTAAACCTTCTATTCGGCATTGATTTGAAGCTAAATCATGTGTTTCGCATGCATTTGAAGCTAAACCTTATATTCCGCATTGATTTGAAGCTAAATCATGTGTTTCGCATGCATTTGAAGCTAAACAGTCTACTCCGCATTGATTTGAAGCTAAATCATGTGTTTTGCATGCATTTGAAGCTAAACCTTCTACTCCGCTTTGATTTGAAGCTAAATCATGTGTTTCGCATGCATTTGAAGCTAAACCTTCTACTCCGCATTGATTTAAAACTAAAACATGTGTTTCGCATGCATTTGAAGCTAAACCATATATTCCGGATTGATTTGAAGCTAACTCATGTGTTTCGAATGCATTTGAAGCTAAACCTTCTACTTCGCATTGATTTGAAGCTAACTCATGTGTTTCGTATGCATTTGAAGCTAAACCTTCTACTCCTCATTGATATGAAGCTAAATCATGTGTTTCGCATACATTTGAAGCTAAACCTTGTGTTCCGCATTGATTTGAAGCTAAATCAAGTGTTTCGCATGCATTTGAAGCTAAACCTTCTACTCCATATTGATTTGAAGCTAACTCATGTGTTTCGTATGCATTTGAAGCTAAACCTTCTACTCCTCATTGATATGAAGCTAAATCATGTGTTTCGCAAGCATTTGAAGCTAAACCTTCTACTCCACATAGATTTCAAGCTAAATCAAGTGTTTCGCATGCATTTGAAGCTAAACCTTCTACTTCGCATTGATTTGAAGAAAAATCATTTGTTACGCATGCATTTGAAGCTAAACCTTCTATTCGGCATTGATTTGAAGCTAAATCATGTGTTTCGCATGCATTTGAAGCTAAACCTTCTACTCCGCATTGATTTGAAGCTAAATCATGTGTTTCGCATGCATTTGAAGCAAAACCTTCTACTTCGCATTGATTTGAAGCAAAATCATTTGTTACGCCTGCATTTGAAGCTAAACCTTCTACTCCGCATTGATTTGAATCTAAATCATGTGTTTCGCATGTATTTGAAGCTAAACCTTCTATTCCGCATTGATTTGAAGCTAACTCATGTGTTTCGCATGCATTTGAAGTTAAACCTTCTACTCCGCATTGATTTGAAGCTAAATCATGTGTTCGCATGCATTTGAAGCTAAACCTTCTACACCGCATTGATTTGAAGCCAAGTCATGTGTTTCGCATGTATTTGATGCGATCTCGTTTGTTTCGCATGCAGTTGAAGCTAAATCATTTATATCTCAAGTATTTGAAGATAACTCATGTGTTTCGCATGCATTTGAAGCTAAACCTTCTACTCCGCATTGATTTGAAGCTAAATCATGTGTTTCGCATGCATTTGAAGCTAAACCTTCTATTCCGCATTGATTTGAAGCTAAATCATGTTTTTCGCATGCATTTGAAGCTAAAACTTCTACTCCGCATTGATTTGAAGCTAAATCATGTGTTTCGCATGCATTTGAAGTTAGACCTTCTACTCCGCATTGATTTGACGCTAACTCATGTGTTTCGCATGCATTGGAAGTGAAACCTTCTACTCCGCATTGATTTGAAGCTAAATCATGTGTTTCGCATGCATTTGAAGCTAAACCTTCTACTCCGCATTGATTTAAAGCTAAAACATGTGTTTCGCATGCATTTGAAGCTAAACCTTCTACTTCGCATTGATTTGAAGCTAAATCATGTGCTTCGCATGCATTTGAAGCTAAACCATATATTCCGGATTGATTTGAAGCTAACTCATGTGTTTCGAATGCATTTGAAGCTAAACCTTCTATTCCGCATTGATTTGAAGCTAACTCATGTGTTTCGCAAGCATTTGAAGTTAAACCTTCTACTTCGCATTGATTTGAAACTAAATCATGTGTTTCGCATGGAGTTGAAACAAAACCTTCTACTCCGCATTGATTTGAAGCAAAATCATTTGTTACTCATGCATTTGAAGCTAAACCTTCTATTAGGCATTGATTTGAAGCTAAATCACGTGTTTCGCATGCATTTGAAGCTAAACCTTCTACTCCACATTGATTTTAAGCTAAATCATTTGTTACGCATGCATTCGAAGCTAAACCTTCTATTCGGCATTGATTTGAAGCTAAATCATGTGTTTCGCATGCATTTGATGCTAAACCTTCTACTCCACATTGATTTGAAGCTAAATCATGTGTTTCGCATGCATTTGAAGCTAAACCTGCTGTTCCGCATTGATTTGACGCTAACTCATGTGTTTCGCATGCATTGGAAGTTAAACCTTCTACTCCGCATTGATTTGAAGCTAAATCATGTGTTTCGCATGCATTTGAAGCTAAACCCTCTACTCCGCATTGATTTAAAGCTAAACCATGTGCTTCGCATGCTTTTGAAGCTAAACCTTCTATTCCGCAATGATTTGAAGCAAACTAATGTGTTTCGCATGCATTAGATAATAAACCTTCTACTCCGCATTGATTTGAAGCTAAATCATGTGTTTCGCATGCATTCGAAGCTAAACCTTACACTCCGCATTGATTTGAAGCAAAATCATTTGTTTCGCATGCATTTGAAGCTAAACCTTCTACTCCGCATTGATTTGAAGCTAAATCATGTGTTTCGCATGCATTTGAAGCTAAAGCTTCTATTCCGCATTGATTTGAAGCTAACTCATGTGTTTCGCATGCATTTGAAGTTAAACCTTCTACTTCGCATTGATTTGAAGCAAAATCATTTGTTTCGCATGCATTTGTAGCTAAACCTTCCACTCCGCATTGATTTCAAGCTAAATCATGTGTTTCGCATGCATTTGAAGCTAAACTTTCTACTCCGCATTGATTTGAAGCTAAATCATGTGTTTCGCATGCATTTGAAGCTAAACCTTCTATTCCGCTTTGATTTAAGGTAACTCATGTGTTTCGCATGCATTTGAAGTTAAACCTTCTACTTCGCATTGATTTGAAGCTAACTCATGTGTTTCGTATGCATTTGAAGCTAAACCTTCTACTCCTCATTGATATGAAGCTAAATCATGTGTTTCGCATGCATTTGAAGCTAAACCTTCTACTCCGCGTTGATTTGAAGCTAAATCATGTGTTTCGCATGCATTCGAAGCTTAACCTTACACTCCGCATTGAATTGAAACAAAATCATTTGTTACGCATGCATTTAAATCTAAACCTTCCACTCCGCATGGATTTGAAGCTAAATCATGTGTTTCGCATGCATTCGAAGCTAAACCTTACACTCCGCATTGATTTGAAGAAAAATCATTTGTTACGCATGCATTTGAAGCTAAACCTTCTATTCGGCATTGATTTGAAGCTAAATCATGTGTTTCGCATGCATTTGAAGTTAAACCTTCTACTCCGCATTGATTTGAAGCTGAATCATGAGTTTCGCATGCATTTGAAGCTAAACCTTCTACTCCACATTGATTTCAAGCCAAGTCATGTGTTTCGCATGGATTTGATGCAAAACCTTCCACTTCGCATTGATTTGAAGCAAAATCATTTGTTACGCATGCATTTGAAGCTAAACCTTCTATTCGGCATTGATTTGAAGCTAAATCATGTGTTTCGCATGCATTTGAAGCTAAAACTTCTAATCCGCATTGATTTGAAGCTAAATCATGTGTATCGCATGCATTTGATGCTAAACCTTCTATTCCGCATTTATTTGAAGGTAACTCATGTGTTTCGCATGCATTTGAAGTTAAACATTCTACTCCGCATTGATTTGAAGCTAAATCATGTGTTTCGTATGGATTTGAAGCAAAACCTTCTACTTCGCATTGATTTCAAGCTAAATCATGTGTTTCGCATGCATTTGAAGCTAAACTTTCTACTCCGCATTGATTTGAAGCTAAATCATGTGTTTCGCATGCATTTGAAGCTAAACCTTCTACTCCGCATTGATTTGAATCTAAATCATGTGTTTCGCATGTATTTGAAGCTAAACCTTCTATTCCGCATTGATTTGAAGCTAACTCATGTGTTTCGCATGCATTTGAAGTTAAACCTTCTACTCCGCATTGATTTGAAGCTAAATCATGTGTTCGCATGCATTTGAAGCTAAACCTTCTACACCGCATTGATTTGAAGCCAAGTCATGTGTTTCGCATGTATTTGATGCGATCTCGTTTGTTTCGCATGCAGTTGAAGCTAAATCATTTATATCTCAAGTATTTGAAGATAACTCATGTGTTTCGCATGCATTTGAAGCTAAACCTTCTACTCCGCATTGATTTGAAGCTAAATCATGTGTTTCGCATGCATTTGAAGCTAAACCTTCTATTCCGCATTGATTTGAAGCTAAATCATGTTTTTCGCATGCATTTGAAGCTAAAACTTCTACTCCGCATTGATTTGAAGCTAAATCATGTGTTTCGCATGCATTTGAAGTTAGACCTTCTACTCCGCATTGATTTGACGCTAACTCATGTGTTTCGCATGCATTGGAAGTGAAACCTTCTACTCCGCATTGATTTGAAGCTAAATCATGTGTTTCGCATGCATTTGAAGCTAAACCTTCTACTCCGCATTGATTTAAAGCTAAAACATGTGTTTCGCATGCATTTGAAGCTAAACCTTCTACTTCGCATTGATTTGAAGCTAAATCATGTGCTTCGCATGCATTTGAAGCTAAACCATATATTCCGGATTGATTTGAAGCTAACTCATGTGTTTCGAATGCATTTGAAGCTAAACCTTCTATTCCGCATTGATTTGAAGCTAACTCATGTGTTTCGCAAGCATTTGAAGTTAAACCTTCTACTTCGCATTGATTTGAAACTAAATCATGTGTTTCGCATGGAGTTGAAACAAAACCTTCTACTCCGCATTGATTTGAAGCAAAATCATTTGTTACTCATGCATTTGAAGCTAAACCTTCTATTAGGCATTGATTTGAAGCTAAATCACGTGTTTCGCATGCATTTGAAGCTAAACCTTCTACTCCACATTGATTTTAAGCTAAATCATTTGTTACGCATGCATTCGAAGCTAAACCTTCTATTCGGCATTGATTTGAAGCTAAATCATGTGTTTCGCATGCATTTGATGCTAAACCTTCTACTCCACATTGATTTGAAGCTAAATCATGTGTTTCGCATGCATTTGAAGCTAAACCTGCTGTTCCGCATTGATTTGACGCTAACTCATGTGTTTCGCATGCATTGGAAGTTAAACCTTCTACTCCGCATTGATTTGAAGCTAAATCATGTGTTTCGCATGCATTTGAAGCTAAACCCTCTACTCCGCATTGATTTAAAGCTAAACCATGTGCTTCGCATGCTTTTGAAGCTAAACCTTCTATTCCGCAATGATTTGAAGCAAACTAATGTGTTTCGCATGCATTAGATAATAAACCTTCTACTCCGCATTGATTTGAAGCTAAATCATGTGTTTCGCATGCATTCGAAGCTAAACCTTACACTCCGCATTGATTTGAAGCAAAATCATTTGTTTCGCATGCATTTGAAGCTAAACCTTCTACTCCGCATTGATTTGAAGCTAAATCATGTGTTTCGCATGCATTTGAAGCTAAAGCTTCTATTCCGCATTGATTTGAAGCTAACTCATGTGTTTCGCATGCATTTGAAGTTAAACCTTCTACTTCGCATTGATTTGAAGCAAAATCATTTGTTTCGCATGCATTTGTAGCTAAACCTTCCACTCCGCATTGATTTCAAGCTAAATCATGTGTTTCGCATGCATTTGAAGCTAAACTTTCTACTCCGCATTGATTTGAAGCTAAATCATGTGTTTCGCATGCATTTGAAGCTAAACCTTCTATTCCGCTTTGATTTAAGGTAACTCATGTGTTTCGCATGCATTTGAAGTTAAACCTTCTACTTCGCATTGATTTGAAGCTAACTCATGTGTTTCGTATGCATTTGAAGCTAAACCTTCTACTCCTCATTGATATGAAGCTAAATCATGTGTTTCGCATGCATTTGAAGCTAAACCTTCTACTCCGCGTTGATTTGAAGCTAAATCATGTGTTTCGCATGCATTCGAAGCTTAACCTTACACTCCGCATTGAATTGAAACAAAATCATTTGTTACGCATGCATTTAAATCTAAACCTTCCACTCCGCATGGATTTGAAGCTAAATCATGTGTTTCGCATGCATTCGAAGCTAAACCTTACACTCCGCATTGATTTGAAGAAAAATCATTTGTTACGCATGCATTTGAAGCTAAACCTTCTATTCGGCATTGATTTGAAGCTAAATCATGTGTTTCGCATGCATTTGAAGTTAAACCTTCTACTCCGCATTGATTTGAAGCTGAATCATGAGTTTCGCATGCATTTGAAGCTAAACCTTCTACTCCACATTGATTTCAAGCCAAGTCATGTGTTTCGCATGGATTTGATGCAAAACCTTCCACTTCGCATTGATTTGAAGCAAAATCATTTGTTACGCATGCATTTGAAGCTAAACCTTCTATTCGGCATTGATTTGAAGCTAAATCATGTGTTTCGCATGCATTTGAAGCTAAAACTTCTAATCCGCATTGATTTGAAGCTAAATCATGTGTATCGCATGCATTTGATGCTAAACCTTCTATTCCGCATTTATTTGAAGGTAACTCATGTGTTTCGCATGCATTTGAAGTTAAACATTCTACTCCGCATTGATTTGAAGCTAAATCATGTGTTTCGTATGGATTTGAAGCAAAACCTTCTACTTCGCATTGATTTCAAGCTAAATCATGTGTTTCGCATGCATTGAAGCTAAACTTTCTACTCCGCATTGATTTGAAGCTAAATCATGTGTTTCGCATGCATTTGAAGCTAAACCTTCTATTCCGCTTTGATTTAAGGTAACTCATGTGTTTCGCATGCATTTGAAGTTAAACCTTCTACTCGCATTGATTTGAAGCTAACTCATGTGTTTCGTATGCATTTGAAGCTAAACCTTCTACTCCTCATTGATATGAAGCTAAATCATGTGTTTCGCATGCATTTGAAGCTATACCTTCTACTCCGCGTTGATTTGAAGCTAAATCATGTGTTTCGCATGCATTCGAAGCTTAACCTTACACTCCGCATTGAATTGAAACAAAAATCATTTGTTACGCATGCATTTAAATCTAAACCTTCACTCCGCATGGATTTGAAGCTAAATCATGTGTTTCGCATGCATTCGAAGCTAAACCTTACACTCCGCATTGATTTGAAGAAAATCATTTGTTACGCATGCATTGAAGCTAAACCTTCTATTCGGCATTGATTTGAAGCTAAATCATGTGTTTCGCATGCATTTGAAGTTAAACCTTCTACTCCGCATTGATTTGAAGCTGAATCATGAGTTTCGCATGCATTTGATGCTAAACCTTCTACTGCACATTGATTTCAAGCCAAGTCATGTGTTTCGCATGGATTTGATGCAAAACCTTCCACTTCGCATTGATTTGAAGCAAAATCATTTGTTACGCATGCATTTGAAGCTAAACCTTCTATTCGGCATTGATTTGAAGCTAAATCATGTGTTTCGCATGCATTTGAAGCTAAAACTCTAATCCGCATTGATTTGAAGCTAAATCATGTGTATCGCATGCATTTGATGGTAAACCTTCTATTCCGCATTTATTTGAAGCTAACTCATGTGTTTTCGCATGCATTTTAAGTTAAACCTTCTACTCCGCATTGATTTGAAGCTAAATCATGTGTTTCGCATGCATTTGAAGCTAATCCTTCCACTCCGCATTGATTTAAGGTATCTCATGTGTTTCGCATGCATTGAAGTTAAACATTCTACTCCGCATTGATTTGAAGCTAAATCATGTGTTTCGCATGCATTTGAAGCTAAACCTTATATTCCGCATTGATTTGAAGCTAACTCATGTGTTTCGCATGCATTTGAAGCTAACCTTCTAAACCGCATTGATTTGAAGCAAAATCATGTGTTTCGCATGCATTTGAAGCTAAACCTTCTATTCGGCATTGATTTGAAGCTAAATCATGTGTTTCGCATGCATTTGAAGCTAAACCTTATATTCCGCATTGATTTGAAGCTAACTCATGTGTTTCGCATGGATTTGAAGCAAAACCTTCTACTTCGCATTGATTGGAAGCTAACTCGTGTGTTTCGTATGCATTTGAAGCTAAACCTTCTACTCCTAATTGATATGAAGCTAAATCATGTGTTTCGCATGCATTTCAAGCTAAACCTTCTGTTTCGCATTGATTTGAAGCTAAATCAAGAGTTCGCATGCATTTGAAGCTAAACTTTCTACTCCGCATTGATTTGAAGCTAAATCATGTGTTTCGCATGCATTTGAGCTAAACCTTCTATTCCGCATTGATTTGAAGGTAACTCATGTGTTTCGCATGCATTTGAAGTTAAACATTCTACTCCGCATTGATTTGAAGCTAAATCATGTGTTTCGTATGGATTTGAAGCAAAACCTTCTACTTCGCATTGATTTCAAGCTAAATCATGTGTTTCGCATGCATTTGAAGATAAACCTTATATTCCGCATTGACTTGAAGCTATCTCATGTGTTTCGCATGCAATTGAAGCTAAACCTTCTAAACCGCATTGATTTGAAGCTAAATCATGTGTTTCGCATGCATTTGAAGCTAAACCTACTATTCTGCATTGATTTGGAGCTAAATCATGTGTTTCGCATGCATTTGAAGCTAAACCTTCTACTCGAGATTGATTTCAAGCTAAGTCATGTGTTTCGCATGGATTTGAAGCAAAACCTTCTACTTCGCATTGATTTGAAGCAAAATCATTTGTTACGCATGCATTTGAAGCTAAGCCTTCTATTCGGCATTGATTTGAAGCTAAATCAAGTGTTTCGCATGCATTTGAAGCTAAACTTTCTACTCCGCATTGATTGGAAGCTAAATCATGTGTTTCGCATGCATTTGAAGCTAAAACCTTCTATTCCGCATTGATTTAAGGTAACTCATGCGTTTCGCATGCATTTGAAGTTAAACATTATACTCCGCATTGATTTGAAGCTAAATCATGTGTTTCGCATGCATTTGAAGCTAAACCTTATATTCCGCATTGATTTGAAGCTAACTCATGTGTTTCGCATGCATTTGAAGCTAAACCTTCTACTCCGCGTTGATTTGAAGCTAAATCATGTGTTTCGCATGCATTCAAAGCTTAACCTTACACTCCGCATTGAATTGAAGCAAAATCATTTGTTACGCATGCATTTAAATCTAAACCTTCCACTCCGCATTGATTTGAAGCTAAATCATGTGTTTCGCATGCATTCGAAGCTTAACCTTACACTCCGCATTGAATTGAAACAAAATCATTTGTTACGCATGCATTTAAATCTAACCTTCCACTCCGCATGGATTTGAAGCTAAATCATGTGTTTCGCATGCATTCGAAGCTAAACCTTACACTCCGCATTGTTTTGAAGCAAAATCAATTGTTACGCATGCATTTGAAGATAAACCATATATTCCGGATTGATTTGAAGCTAACTCATGTGTTTCGAATGCGTTTGAAGCTAAACCTTCTACTCCGCATTGATTTGAATCAAAATCATGTGTTTCGCATGCATTTGAAGCCGAACCTTCCATTCCGCATTGATTTGAAGCTAAATCATGTGTTTCGCATGCATTTGAAGCTAAACCTTCTATTAGGCATTGATTTGAAGCTAAATCATGTGTTTCGCATGGATTTGAAGCAAAACCTTCCACTTCGCATTGATTTGAAGCAAAATCGTGTGTTTCGCATGCATTTGAAGCCAAACCTTCTATTCCGCATAGATTTGAAGCTAAATCATGTGTTTCGCATGCATTTGAAGCTAAACCTTCTACTCCGCATTGATTTGAAGCTAAATCATGTGTTTCGCATGCATTTGAAGCTAAACCCTCTACTCCGCATTGATTTAAAGCTAAACCATGTGCTTCGCATGCATTTGAAGCTAAACCTTCTATTCCGCATTGATTTGAAGCAAACTAATGTGTTTCGCATGCATTAGAAAATAAACCTTCTACTCCGCATTGATTTGAAGCTAAATCATGTGTTTCGCATGCATTCGAAGCTAAACCTTACACTCCGCATTGATTTGAAGCAAAATCATTTGTTACGCATGCATTTGAAGCTAAACCTTCTATTCGGCATTGATTTGTAGCTAAATCATGTGTTTCGCATGCATTTGAAGCTAAACTTTCTACTCCGCATTGATTTGAAGCTAACTCATGTGTTTCGCATGCATTTGAAGCTAAACCTTCTACTCCGCATTGATTTGAATCTAAATCATGCGTTCGCATGCATTTGAAGCTAAAACTTTTTTCTTATTCCGCATTGATTTGAAGCTAACTCATGTGTTTCGCACGCATTTGAAGTTAAACCTTCTACTTCGCATTGATTTGAAGCTAAATCATGTGTTTCGCATGGATTTTAAGCAAAACCTTCTACTTCGCATTGATTTGAAGCTAACTCATGTGTTTCGTATGCATTTGAAGCTAAACCTTCTACTCCTCATTGATATGAAGTTAAATCATGTGTTTCGCAGGCATTTGAAGCTAAACCTTGTGTTCCGCATTGATTTGAAGCTAAATCATGTGTTTCGCATGCATTTGAAGCTAAACCTTCTACTCCGCATTGATTTGAAGCTAAATCATGTGTTTCGCATGCATTTGAAGCAAAACCTTCTACTTCGCATTGATTTGAAGCAAAATCATTAGTTACGCATGCGTTTGAAGCTAAACCTTCTATTCGGCATTGATTTGAAGCTAAATCATGTGTTTCGCATGCATTTGAAGCTAAACCTTCTACTCCGCATTGATTTGAAGCTAAATCATGTGTTTCGCATGCATTTGAAGCTAAACCCTCTACTCCGCATTGATTTAAAGCTAAACCATGTGCTTCGCATGCATTTGAAGCTAAAACTTCTATTCCGCATGATTTGAAGCTAACTCATGTGTTTCGCACGCATTTGAAGTTAAACCTTCTACTTCGCATTGATTTGAAGCTAAATCATGTGTTTCGCATGGATTTTAAGCAAAACCTTCTACTTCGCATTGATTTGAAGCTAACTCATGTGTTTCGTATGCATTTGAAGCTAAACCTTCTACTCCTCATTGATATGAAGTTAAATCATGTGTTTCGCAGGCATTTGAAGCTAAACCTTGTGTTTCGCATTGATTTGAAGCTAAATCATGTGTTTCGCATGCATTTGAAGCTAAACCTTCTACTCCGCATTGATTTGAAGCTAAATCATGTGTTTCGCATGCATTTGAAGCAAAACCTTCTACTTCGCATTGATTTGAAGCAAAATCATTAGTTACGCATGCGTTTGAAGCTAAACCTTCTATTCGGCATTGATTTGAAGCTAAATCATGTGTTTCGCATGCATTTGAAGCTAAACCTTCTACTCCGCATTGATTTGAAGCTAAATCATGTGTTTCGCATGCATTGAAGCTAAACCCTCTACTCCGCATTGATTTAAAGCTAAACCATGTTGCTTCGCATGCATTTGAAGCTAAACCTTCTATTCCGCATTGATTTGAAGCAAACTAATGTGTTTCGCATGCATTAGAAAATAAACCTTCTACTCCGCATTGATTTGAAGCTAAATCATGTGTTTCGCATGCATTTGAAGCTAAACCTTCTATTAGGCATTGATTTGAAGCTAAATCATGTGTTTCGCATGGATTTGAAGCAAAACTTCCACTTCGCATTGATTGAAGCAAAATCGTGTGTTTCGCATGCATTTGAAGCCAAACCTTCTATTCCGCATTGATTTGAAGCTAAATCATGTGTTTCGCATGCATTTGAAGCTAAACCTTCTACTCCGCATTTTTGAAGCTAAATCATGTGTTTCGCATGCATTTGAAGCTAAACCCTCTACTCCGCATTGATTTAAAGCTAACCATGTGCTTCGCATGCATTTGAAGCTAAACCTTCTATTCCGCATTGATTTGAAGCAAACTAATGTGTTTCGCATGCATTAGAAAATAAACCTTCTACTCCGCATTGATTTGAAGCTAAATCATGTGTTTCGCATGCATTCGAAGCTAAACCTTACACTCCGCATTGATTTGAAGCAAAATCATTTGTTACGCATGCATTTGAAGCTAAACCTTCTATTCGGCATTGATTTGTAGCTAAATCATGTGTTTCGCATGCATTTGAAGCTAAACTTTCTACTCCGCATTGATTTGAAGCTAACTCATGTGTTTCGCATGCATTTGAAGCTAAACCTCCTACTCCGCATTGATTTGAATCTAAATCATGTGTTTCGCATCCATTTGAAGCTAACCTTCTATTCCGCATTGATTTGAAGCTAACTCATGTGTTTCGCACGCATTTGAAGTTAAACCTCTACTTCGCATTGATTTGAAGCTAAATCATGTGTTTCGCATGGATTTTAAGCAAAACCTTCTACTTCGCATTGATTTGCAGCTTAACTCATGTGTTTCGTATGCATTTGAAGCTAAACCTTCTACTCCTCATTGATATGAAGCTAAATCATGTGTTTCGCATGCATTTGAAGCTAAACCTTGTGTTCCGCATTGATTTGAAGCTAAATCATGTGTTTCGCATGCATTTGAAGCTAAACCTTCTACTCCGCATTGATTTGAAGCTAAATCATTGTGTTTCGCATGCATTTGAAGCAAAACCTTCTACTTCGCATGATTTGAAGCAAAATCATTTGTTACGCATGCGTTTGAAGCTAAACCTTCTATTCGGCATTGATTTGAAGCTAAATCATGTGTTTCGCATGCATTTGAAGCTAAACCTTATATTCCGCATTGATTTGAAGCTAAATCATGTGTTTCGCATGCATTTGAAGCTAAACAGTCTACTCCGCATTGATTTGAAGCTAAATCATGTGTTTCGCATGCATTTGAAGCTAAACCTTCTACTCCGCATTGATTTGAAGCTAAATCATGTGTTTCGCATGCATTTGAAGCTAAACCTTCTACTCCGCATTGATTTAAAACTAAAACATGTGTTTCGCATGCATTTGAAGCTAAACCATATATTCCGGATTGATTTGAAGCTAACTCATGTGTTTCGAATGCATTTGAAGCTAGACCTTCTACTTCGCATTGATTTGAAGCTAACTCATGTGTTTCGTATGCATTTGAAGCTAAACCTTCTACTCCTCATTGATATGAAGCTAAATCATGTGTTTCGCATACATTTGAAGCTAAACCTTGTGTTCCGCATTGATTTGAAGCTAAATCAAGTGTTTCGCAAGCATTTGAAGCTAAACCTTCTACTCCACATAGATTTCAAGCTAAATCAAGTGTTTCGCATGCATTTGAAGCTAAACCTTCTACTTCGCATTGATTTGAAGAAAAATCATTTGTTACGCATGCATTTGAAGCTAAACCTTCTATTCGGCATTGATTTGAAGCTAAATCATGTGTTTCGCATGCATTTGAAGCTAAACCTTCTACTCCGCATTGATTTGAAGCTAAATCATGTGTTTCGCATGCATTTGAAGCAAAACCTTCTACTTCGCATTGATTTGAAGCAAAATCATTTGTTACGCCTGCATTTGAAGCTAAACCTTCTACTCCGCATTGATTTGAATCTAAATCATGTGTTTCGCATGCATTTGAAGCTAAACCTTCTACTCCGCATTGATTTGAAGCTAAATCATGTGTTTCGCATGCATTTGAAGCTAAACCTTCTATTCCGCATTGATTAGAAGCTAAATCATGTGTTTCGCATGCATTTGAAGCTAAAACTTCTACTCCGCATTGATTTGGAAGCTAAATCATGTGTTTCGCATGCATTTGAAGTTAAACCATCTACTCCGCATTGATTTGACGCTAACTCATGTGTTTCGCATGCATTGGAAGTGAAACCTTCTACTCCGCATTGATTTGAAGCTAAATCATGTGTTTCGCATGCATTTGAAGCTAAACCTTCTACTCCGCATTGATTTAAAACTAAAACATGTGTTTCGCATGCATTTGAAGCTAAACCATATATTCCGGATTGATTTGAAGCTAACTCATGTGTTTCGAATGCATTTGAAGCTTGACCTTCTACTTCGCATTGATTTGAAGCTAACTCATGTGTTTCGTATGCATTTGAAGCTAAACCTTCTACTCCTCATTGATATGAAGCTAAATCATGTGTTTCGCATACATTTGAAGCTAAACCTTGTGTTCCGCATTGATTTGAAGCTAAATCAAGTGTTTCGCAAGCATTTGAAGCTAAACCTTCTACTCCACATAGATTTCAAGCTAAATCAAGTGTTTCGCATGCATTTGAAGCTAAACCTTCTACTTCGCATTGATTTGAAGAAAAATCATTTGTTACGCATGCATTTGAAGCTAAACCTTCTATTCGGCATTGATTTGAAGCTAAATCATGTGTTTCGCATGCATTTGAAGCTAAACCTTCTACTCCGCATTGATTTGAAGCTAAATCATGTGTTTCGCATGCATTTGAAGATAAACCTTCTACTCCGCATTGATTTAAAACTAAAACATGTGTTTCGCATGCATTTGAAGCTAAACCTTCTACTTCGCATTGATTTGAAGCTGTATCATGTGTTTCGCATGCATTTGAAGCTAACCTTCCACTCCGCACTGATTTGAAGCTAAATCATGTGTTTCGCATGCATTTGAATCTAACCTTATATTCCGCATGATTTGAAGCTAACTCATGTGTTTCGCATGCATTTGAAGCTAAACCTTCTACTCCGCATTGATTTGAAGCTAAATCACGTGTTTCGCATGCATTTGAAGCTAAACCTTCTACTCCACATTGATTTGAAGCTAAATCATTTGTTACGCATGCATTCGAAGCTAAACCTTCTATTCGGCATTGATTTGAAGCTAAATCATGTGTTTCGCATGCATTTGATGCTAAACCTTCTACTCCACATTGATTTGAAGCTAAGTCATGTGTTTCGCATGGATTTGAAGCTAAACCTTCTACTCCTCATTGATATGAAGCTAAATCATGTGTTTCGCATGCATTTGAAGCTAAACCTTGTGTTCCGCATTGATTTGAAGCTAAATCATGTGTTTCGCATGCATTTGAAGCTAAACCTTCTGTTCCGCATTGATTTGACGCTAACTCATGTGTTTCGCATGCATTGGAAGTTAAACCTTCTACTCCGCATTGATTTGAAGCTAAATCATGTGTATCGCATGCATTTGAAGCTAAACCCTCTACTCCGCATTGATTTAAAGCTAAACCATGTGCTTCGCATGCTTTTGAAGCTAAACCTTCTATTCCGCATTGATTTGAAGCAAACTAATGTGTTCGCATGCATTAGAAAATAAACCTTCTACTCCGCATTGATTTGAAGCTAAATCATGTGTTTCGCATGCATTCGAAGCTAAACCTTACACTCCGCATTGATTTGAAGCAAAATCATTTGTTACGCATGCATTTGTAGCTAAACCTTCTATTCGGCATTGATTTGAAGCTAAATCATGTGATTCGCATGCATTTGAAGCTAAACCTTCTACTCACATTGATTTGAAGCTAAGTCATGTGTTTCGCATGGATTTGAAGCAAAACCTTCTACTTCGCATTGATTTGGAGCTAAATCGTGTGTATCGCATGGATTTTAAAGCTAACTCGTTTGATTCGTCTGCATTTGAAGCTATATCGCTTGTATCGCAAGTATTTCATGAAAAATCTTTTGTTTCGCATGGATTTGAAGCTAAGCCTTCTACTCCGCATTTATTTGCTACTAAATCATGTGTTTCGCATGGATTTGAAGCTAACTCGTTTGCTTCGTCTGCATTTGAAGCTATATCACTTATATCGCAAGTGTTTGAAGGTAACTCGTTTGTTTCCCTGCACTTGAAGCTGTAGCACTTATATCGCAAGTATCTGAAGCTAAATCATTGGTTTCGCATGATTTGAAGCTAAACCTTCTACATCGCATTGATTTGCTGCTAAATCATGTGTTTCGCTTGATTTGATGTTAACTCGTTTGTTTCCCCTGCATTTGAAACTATATCAATTATATCGCAAGTATCTGATGCAAGTCATTTGTGTCGCATGGATTTGAAGCTAAACCTTACACATCGCATTGGTTTGAAGCTAAATCTTGCACATCGCATTGGTTTGAAGCTAAACCTTCCACATCGCATTGTTTTGAAGCTAAATAATGTGTTTCGTATGGAGTTGAAGCTAGCACGTTTGTTTCGTCTGCATTTGAAGTTATATAACTTATATCGCAAATATCTGAAGCTGAATCATTTGTTTCGCATGGATTTGAAGATAAGCCTTCTACTTCGCATTGATTTGAAGCTAAATCATGTGTTTTGCATGGATTTAAAGCTAAATGATGTGTACCGCATGGATTTCGAAGCTAACTCGTTTGATTCGTCTGCATTTGAAGCTATATCACTTATATCCCAAGTGTTTGATGCTAAATCATATGTTTCGCATGGATTTGAAGCTAAACCTTCTGCATCGCATTGATTTGAAGCTAAATCATGTGTTTCGCTTGATTTGAAGCTAAACCTTTTACATCGGATTGATTTGCAGCTAAATCATGTGTTTTGCATGGATTTGATGCTAACTCGTTTGTTTCCCCCTACATTTGAATTTATCAGATATATCGCAAGCATCTGAACCTAAATCATTTGTTTCGCATGGATTTGAAGCTAAGCCTTCTACTTCGCATGGATTTAAAGCTAAATCATGTGTTTTACATGGATTTGAATCTAACTCGTTCGTTTCGCCTGCATTCGATGCTATATCACTTCTATCGCTAGTATCTGAAGCTAAATCATTTGTTTCGCTTGGATTTGAAGCTAAAACCTTCTACATCGTATTCATTTGCAGCTAAGTCATGGTGTTGCGCTTGGATTTGAAGCTAACTCGTTTGTTTCGTCAGCACTTGAAGCCAAATCACTTATATCGCAATTATCTCAAGCTAAGTCATTTGTGTCGGATGGATTTGAAGCTAACTCGTTTGTTTCTCCTGCATTTGAAGCTATATCACATATATCGCAAGTATTTGAAGCTAAATCATTTGCTTCGCATGAATTTGAAGCTTAACCTTCTACATCGCATTGATTTGTAGCTCAATCATGTGTTTCGCAAGGATTTGAAGCTAAACCTTCTACATCACATCGATTTGAAGCTAATCATGTGTTTCGCTTGGATTTAAATCTAACTCGTTTGTTTCGTCTGCATTTGAAGCTATATCACTTATATCCCAAGTGTTTGAAGATAAATCATTTGTTTCGCGTGGATTTCAAGCTAAACCTTCTACATCACATTGATTTAATGCTAAATCATGTGTTTCGCTTGGATTGGAAGCTAACTCGTTTATTTCGTCTTGCATTTGAAGCTGTATCACTTATATCGCAAGTATCTGAAGCTAAATCATTTGTGTCTCATGGATTTGAAGCTAAAGCTTCTACATAGCATTGATTTGCAGCTAAATCGTGTATTTCGCATGGATTTGGAGCTAACTCGTTAATTTTCGTCTGCATTTGAAGCTATATCACTTATATCGCTAGTATCTGAAGCTAAATCATTTGTTTCGCATGGATTTCAAGCTGAACCTTCTACATCGCATTGATTTGCAGCTAAATCATGTGTTTCGTATGGATTTGGAGCTATCTCGTTGTAGTTTCATCTGCATTGAAGCTATATCGCTTATATACCAAGTGTTGAAGCTAAATCATTTGTTTCGCATGGATTTTGAAGCTAAACCTTCTACTTCGCATGCATTTAAAGCTAAATGATGTGTATCGCATGGATTTTGAAGCTAACTCGTTTGCTTCGTCTGCATTTGAAGCTATATCACTTATATACCAAGTGTTTGAAGCTAAATCATTTGTGTCTCATGGATTTGAAGCTAAACCTTCTACATAGCATTCATTTAATGCTAAATGATGTGTTTCGCTTGGATTGGAAGCTAACTCGTTTATTTCGTCTGCATTTAAAGCTGTATCACTTATATCGCAAGTATCTGAAGCTAAATCATTTGTGTCTCATGGATTTGAAGCTAAATCATGTGATTCGCTTGGATTTGAAGCTAACTCGTTGTTTCGTCTGCATTTGTAAGCTATATCACATATATCCCAAGTGTTTGAAGCTCAATCATTTGCTTCGCATGGATTGAAGCTAAACCTTCTACATCGCATATATTTGCAGCTAAATCGTGTGTTTCGAATGGATTTGAAGCTAACTCGTTTATTTCGTCTCCATTTGAAGCTATATCACATATATCCCAAGTGTTTGAAGCTCAATCATTTGCTTCGCATGGATTTGAAGCTAATCATTCTACATCGCATTGATTTGAAACTAAATCATTTGTGTCTCATGGATTTGAAGCTAAACCTTCTACTTCGAATTGATTTGAAGCGCCAAATCATGTGTTTCGCATGGATTTGAAGCTAACTCGTTTGTTTCGCATGCTGTTTGAAGCTATATCACCTATAACCAAGCGTTTGAAGCTCAATCATTTGCTTCTCATGGTTTTGAAGCTAATCCTGCTACATCGCATTGATTTGAAGCTAAATCATGTATTCGCATGGATTTGGAGCTAACTCGTTAATTTCGTCTGCATTTGAAGCTATATCACTTATATCGCTAGTATCTGAAGCTAAATCATTTGTTTCGCATGGATTTCAAGCTGACCCTTCTACATCGCATTGATTTGCAGGCTAAATCATGTGTTTCGCATAGATTTGAAGCCTAAGCCTTAATAATTCGCATGGATTTGAAGCTAAATCGTTAGTTTCGTCTGCATTTGAAGCTGTATCACTTATATCGCAAGTATCTGAAGCTAACTCATTTGTGTCTCATGGATTTGAAACTAAACCTTCCACATAGCATTTATTGCAGCTAAATCATGTGTTTCGGTTGAATTTTGAAGCTAACTCGTTTGTTTCGTCTGCATTTGAAGCTATATCACTCATATCCAAGTGTTTGATGCTAAATCAATTGTTA